>NW_012267365.1:1242886-1259130 GCF_000151885.1 Dipodomys ordii | reverse complement strand
AGGCTATAATTTCTAACCAAAAATTTAAAGTTGCTATTTACACTACCATACCATTGAAGAAAGGAAAATTCTTCTTTAAATGTACATAAAGAAAAAAATGTACATAAAGACAGACATGTTTACAAAAAAAGCCATATGAAATGAATAGAAAAAGAAAATTGTGAAGATATAATTTTGTTTAACATTGAATTAATTGGCCTCAGTGGAAAAATGCAAATGACAGAATAAAGTGAGGAAACATTGACACAATTGAAATTACCCAGTCTGAGCCAGTGGATATAAAAAGTAGTTGAAAGAAACATTAACAGAATTTCAAGATTCAAGTACCAACACGAAAATTCCAACATTCAGGCATTAAAGTTGCAAAAAGAGAAAAAAAACACTTCAAGAAATAATGGCTAGGAATTAGCGCTGTGGCTCAAGTGGTATAGCATTTACCTTGAGCTGAAGAGCTGAGGGACAGCACCCAGACCCAGAGTTCAACCCCACAACTTACAAAAAGAAGAAAAAAAATAATGGCTAAAATTTCCCTTAATTAAATGGAACTTATCTATGAAAAAAGTTGTTGAAAATAAACAGAATAAACTCAAAGAAGTGTAGTGCTTACATCAAAATCAAACTGTAACCAGTTATTTTAATCTTTCTCCCATGAAATACAAGCAAACAGTGATTCAAGTCACTAAGTATCTCTCATTTGAAACCACCAAAAATAAAGTGCAATGGACAATTTTAGAACATATCTAGAAAAATAGGCTATCCTGAGAAAATGGAGGAGATAGACATGATTTCAAAATAAAATGAAATAAAATTCATCAGTTAGTAAAGGAAGTCCCCAAACAGAAAGAATAAATTGCAAATACATTAAGTAAATATGATAAACTGTACTTCTCCTCTTCTGTTCTTTGTCATATCTAAACTGCTACAGGCAAAAGAAATGATAATCCTTGGAGAAGTATAAGATGTTATAGTTGTCTAAAATGGTTCTGTTATGGAGCTGGGAAGGTGGCTCAGTGGTAGAGTGCTTGCCTGCATGCATGAGGCCCTGCGTTCTATTCCTCAGCACCACATAAGCAAAAAGAAAAAAAAATCCAGAAGTGGTGTTGTGGCTCAAGTGGTAGAGCGCTAGCCTTGAACTGAAGAGCTGAGGGACAGCGCCCCGGCCCAGAGTTCAGGCCCAACGACCAGACCCAAAATTTTAAAAAATGGTTCTCATACAACAAAACGAGATGACTATAAGGTCAACAATGAAATTGAAACAATCCTTTGAAAGACTCATATACTTAAAGAATAACCTAGATAGTCATGTATTTACTACTGAAATTAAGTTTGAATGTATAAAGATGGCACTGAAGCAATAGAGAATGGCCCTAGTTCTCTCTAATCAAATAGACTTAGGGTCCCATATGCAGTTCCCCCAAGAGATAGACAACAACGAATAAACAAACATGCAGAGAATCACAGGAATTTGCACACACAAAGATGGAAAATCTCAAAGTCCACTCCCCGACCCCTCATGGCAGTGCTGTTAAGCATTGAAAGGGGCCCGCTGCTTGTGTCTTCAGGAACACCAGCAGATCTCAAAACCCAGACACAGAAAACTCCCATAGCACTGGACACAGACTGGGCAGAGACCGAGACCAGAGACCAGGCACAGCAACACCCAGTCAGAGACTGCCCCACTGCTCAGCCCACAATTGATGTGAAGGAACATAGTGGCCTAGCAACCTGAAATCTGCAACAATAGATACAGAAATCTGCCACAGCACTGACAGTCAGCCAAAACCAGTTCTAGGATCAGTAAGTATCCTGCTGGAGCCACTCGCCCCACACAGGAGACCAGTACTGCAGCACTGGTTAGTGACCCACAGAGGTTGATCTGGACCTCTCTCCCTGCTAAGAAGGAACAGCACACTTGAAGCACACAAAGAGACCTGAGCCCTTCCATATTCCCACCACCCCACCTGCTGGCTTCCAGTGGAAGGCTACAGGGACTCCAACTAAACAGGTGCTAGGACCCTGTATCCCCCATAGCACTGGCTATCCAGATAAATGTCAGTGTGAGAACCAACGTTCACTCACGCACAGGGACATGCCCCCTCATCCCAGAGTAGTCCAAATCTCAGCCCTCCCTAACAGACAGGACAGGCACTAGTAGAGGGCTCTCCTGTCAGAAAACACAAACATGTGTGCTAACCAGCCACCTGCAGAGCATTTCCACCAGGAATAGCCAAGTGAATGCATGCACCAGCCCTATGCAGGAGTGCAAGCTGCCTAGGTGCTAAACCCTGACGAGAACTGTAGGCCCATGAAACACTTGCAGGTCAAATCACAGGTACATGCTGTCCACCAACAGAGCACACCCTTGTTGGTAGCTGCAGCACTGAACCCTGCCAGGACCCACTGGTCCCTGTCTGGAACTGCAAAAGAGTAAATGTATGAGCAACAGGCAGAGCACATGTAAACACATACAAGATGCACCAGACCAACTGCTGGTCACTTATTGGAAGAGAACCAACCCAGGGCCAAGGCACAAAAAAAGCCCTGTGCACAGTGAGGACCCCAATCCTTCTGAAGCCAATGCCTAACCCAGACTCCTGAAGCTAACCTCAGTCCCCGCTGCAGACCAGACCAAGCTCCTTTCAGTTATCCCAGGGCTGAGTATGCACACAGGTGCTAGCCAGCTTGGGGACCCTGCTTCAGTTAGCCTACCCAGTGTAAACCAGCCCAGGCAAAGTGAAGGCTGTTGGTACCTGACAGGCAAAGATTGGGCCAACAGACAAAGATTATACTACAGCACTGACAATCCCTAAACCCAAATGCATATACCAAAAGGAAAGATTACAAGAGTCATGGACAGTCAAGAAAACAAACCAAATCAAAAATCCAGCAGCAATCCAGGAAAGAACTACAGTAAGAAGGAAGAAGAAATGGAGGACAAAAGAACCAGTAAAGTAATGATGGCCAAATTTGCCAATGAAATGAAAGGGAAGATGGAAAAGCAATTTCAAGAACACAAAAAGAAATATCAAAGAAATTCCAAGACTTCAAAAAAAGATACAGACAAAAATAGACACAGTATATACCTCATTAAAAGATAGAATTAACAATTTGAGACCTGATATAGGAACCATAAGTTGTCAATTTCCACAATGCAAAACATAATGGAAGCTATAGGTAACAAAATAAGTGAGATGGAAAATAGAATATCAGCAGTTGAGGATAAAACAGAGAATCTGGAACAGCAAGTAATAGGTATGGAAAAAAGAACTCAAAAATTACCAAAAGGAAATCCAAGAATTGGCAGAAAAAGCCAAGAACTCAAATCGACATATAAATTGGGATAGGTGAGAGGGAAAAATTTCAAAAGAGTTATGGAAGATCATTACAGAAAATTTCCCCAATCTTAAGAGAGAAAAATCTCACCTGCATAACAGAAGCATATAGAACACCTAGTAGACACGATCCTAGAACACTTCTATATATCATAGTAAAACCATTAGACTTGAGTAGCAAGGAACTGATTTTAAATGCTACAAAATCAAAGAAGGAATTACATTATAATGGAAAAATCAAAATCGCTGAGGATCTTTCCACATAAACCGTCAATGCAAAGAGAGCCTGATAATGCAGTTTCCAACAACTGCCTACTCAAATTGGTGTACCCAGAGAAGCTATCGAAATTAAAACCTTTCAAGACAAAAATTAAAGAAATTCATGAACACTAAACTCACACTGCAAAAAATAATAAAAGAAGAATACAATCTGAAGAAAACAAGATCAGGGAATCATATCAGACAGAAATCACTAGAAGATCAATTTAGTAAGCACAGGGAAAGGAAAGAAGCAACAAGAAAACAAGAAAATGGCAGATAACATAACACATCTCTCTCTAATAACCCTAAACATTAACACACTCAAATTCCCCAACCAAAAGAAAAAGAACTGCAGACTGGCTCAGAAAGATCCATGGGGAGTTGGGGGTGAGAGGAGATGGGAAGGAATGGGAAGGGATGGAAAGGGGAAACAAAGGAGGAGGCAACAATAGTTGATAAGAAATGTACTCATTACTTTGCCCATGTAATTGTAACCCCTCTGTATTGTATTTTCACAATATAAATAAATAGCAAACAAAAAGAAAACAAGATCTATTAATTTATTGTCTCCAAGAGACCCATCTCACAGCCAAAGTAAAAACAAACTCCAAGTCAAGTTATAGAAAAGATCTTCCACCCAAATGTACCCTGTAAGAAGTCAGTAGTCACCATATGGATATCTGATTAAAACAGACTTCTCATTAAAATCAGTACAAAAAGACAATGTAGGTCCCTACATATTAATAAAGGGAATGATCCATGAAGAGGAAGTCATAGTGGTCAATGTCTGTGCACCAAACAATAGAGCATCTAAATGTGTTAAACAAAAACTCTTGGATTTACAGAACAAGATAGACCCAAACAAAATAATAGTGGGCGATTTTCACACTCCATTCTCACCAAAGAAGCCTCTGAACTAAATGACACCGTAACCTCTTCTCAGTAGCTTGTGGAACATTCTCCATAATAGATAATAACCTAAACAAATAAAGAGAATTGACATAATCCCTTGCATCCTATTAGACCATAGTGGAATTAAACTAGTTTGTAACAACAAAGCATACTGTAGAAATTAGTCAAATACATGGAGGCTGAACAGCACACTACTGAATAACACCTGGGTCACAGAAGAAATTAGAAAGTTCTTCCAATTCAATGAAAATTGAAACACATCACAACAGCACCTCTGGGATACGGTAATAACAGTGCTGAAGGGAAATCCCTAAGCATAAAGAAAACAGAAGCAGCTCAAGTAAATAAATGATATAATTAAAATTGCTAGAAAAGGAAGAAAAAAATTAAATCTAAAGCTACATGGAGAGAGATGTTAAAAAGGTTATGGCAAAAATCAACGAGATAGAAATTTTTTTAATATACATAAAATTAATACAACAAAAAGCTTCTTCTTTAAAAAGTGATTAAATTGACAGACCACTTGTGAAGTTACCAAAAATGAAGAACAAGGAGAAGGAGGAGGAGGAGGAGGAGGGACAAAACAAGATCTGGGATGCCACATGAAAAATTACAAAGTAGGCTTCATCCCACAGATGCAAGATACATGCACAAGATATATACATACATACCTACATGCCACATATGCAAATCCATAAATGCAATTCAGCACATCAACAGAGCCAAGATCAAGAACCACATGATCATCTCAACAGATGTACAAACAGCCTTTGACAAAATCCATCCACTCATATTCAAAGAATATAAGGAACTTATATTCAAAGAACATAAGGAAAATTCTTCAAAGCAACAAAAGTAATATATCATAGACCAACAGCCAAAAGAATTCTACATGGGGAAAAACTAAAACCATTTTCCCTAAAATCAGAAACAATGCGTAGATGCCCACTTTCTCCACCCTGCTTCAATATGGTTACAGGATCCTTAGCCAGAGAAGTAAGGCAAGAAAAGGATATTCAAGGGATCCACATAAGGAAAGAAGAAATGAAACTATCCTTATTTGCAGATGACATGCTGTTATACCTGAAGGACCCCAAATACTCCACTCCCAAACTCATAATAGACCACTTCAGCAAAGTAGCTGGATACAAAATTAATCCACAAAAATCAGCAACCTTTGTGTATGCCAACAATGTTCAAGCAGAAAGGGAAATCATGAAAACAACACAATTTGCAATAGCCTCAAATATATATATATATATATATATATATATATATATAGGAATTAACCTAACAAAAGATGTAAAGGATCTATTTAGTAAAAACTATATACATCTAAAAAAGAAATCAGACACTAGGAAAGTGAAAGACCTCTCATGTTCTTGGAGAGGTAGAATCAATATTGTGAAAAAGGCTGTACTGCCAAGCACCAGTAGCTCACACTTGTAATCCTAGCTACTCAGGAGGCTGAGATCTGAGGATCACAGTTCAAAGCCAGCTCAGGAAGGACCCAGGCCCCGAGTTCAAGCCCCATGACCAACCAAAAAAAATGAAAAAAGAAAAAAAATGGCCCAATAATATAAAAATTCAATGAAATCCCCACCAAAATCCCAATGATGTTCTTTACTGACATAGAGAAAACAAATAAAAAATTCATGTGGAACAACAAAAGACCTAAAATAGGCAAAGCAATTCAAGTTCTACAAGGACACATAGCAATAAAAACAGCCTGGTATTGGTACCAAAATAGACACAAAGACCAATGAAACAGATTAGAAGACCTAGAAATAACACAACATACTTTCAGTTATCTGATATTCAACAATGGATCCAAATACAGGAAAACATAGCCTCTTCAACTATTGGTGCTGGGAAAACCAGGCAGCCACATGCATGCTTGTAAACATGCACTAACATCAATTCAAAATGGATTAAAGACCTCAACCTCAGACTCAAAACTCTGAAGCTACTGTAAGACAGTGTAGGAGAGACTTTAGAACTTATAGGCTCAGGCAGGAATTTCCTAAATCGAATCCCAGGGGAACTACAGATTGGAGAAAGACTCGACAAATTAAAAGACATAGTTACTAAACAAGGAAGACAGCCAATCAAGTGGGAAAAATCACTACCAGCAATAAATCAGTCAAGGCCTAATATTCCATATAAACAGGGAACTCAAGAAACTAAGCCCTTCCCACATCTAATAAACCAATCACTAAATGGGCAATGGACCTAAAAGGAGATTTCTCAGAAGACAAGGTAAAAATGGCAAAGAAACTATCATCCCTGGCCATAAAGGAGATTTAAATCAAAACAGTCCTGAAATATCTTCTCACCCCAGTTAGACTGGTCAATATTCTGAATTCAGACAAAAACAAATGCTGGCGGGGATGTGGAGAGAAAGGAACCTATTGCACTACTGGAGGGCGTAAACTAATAAAACCACTCTGGAAAGCAGTCTGGAGGTTCCTCAAAAAACTAAACATAGACCTTCCCAAAATCCAGCCATACCACTCCTAGGCATTTACTCTGAGCATCATGAACCAGAATATGAACAGGATACCTGCACATCCAAGTTCATTGCTGCAATATTCACAACCTCCAACAAGAAGCACTCAGATGTCCCATAACAGATGAATGGATCCAAAAAATGTGGTACCTATAGCCAATGGAATTTTAAAAAGCCATTACAAAGGATAAAATAATGGCATTTGTAGGGGAATGGATGGAACTAGAACAAATCATGTTGAGCAAGGTAAGCCAAGATTATAGAGACAAAAGGTGCATGAGCTGGGCGTCAGTGGCTAATGCCTGTAATCCTAGCTACTCAGAAGGCTCAGATCTGAGGATCACGGTTGAAAGCCAGCCCAGGCAGGAAAGACTGTGAGACTCCTATCTCCAGTAAACCACTAGAAAACTGGAAGTGGCGCTGTAGCTCAAGTGGTAGAGCACTCACCTTGAGCTGAAGAGCTGAGGGACAGCGCCCAAGCCCAAAGTTCAAGCCTCATAACCAACAACAACAAAAAAAGGTGCATGTTCTCTCTGATATGCAGATGTTAGATTTAAAGCACAAGAAAATATGATGAAGTATAAAGGGTTCTAGACACCCATGCACAGTGAGACCAAAAGAGGATAGCCTTAGGAGAAAAGCACCAAAATGTAATACACAAGCACCTCTTCATACATATACATACATATATATATATATACATATATACGTATATATACATACATATATGTATAAAATCATACACACATATATATAAAATCATACACATATTGAAAAGAACTCTAAAGATAAGAAAACAAAGGACCTTTTCTTAATTTGTCTTATCATTTTTAGATGACTCTATTTTTTACCTCATGTATGGTGTATTCACATGCATATGTGAAAGAAGGTGGGGAGAGGGCACAGAATCAGTGGAAAACAAGTAAAAATATATAGCAGTGGGGCTCATCAACTGCATTGGACATTGATGTAAGTGAACCAAGCAACTCGTGGAGGAGATGGAAAGAAAGGAAAGAGAGAGAATGAGGGAACAAATGATACTAAGGAAAAGGAAAGAAATGTACTTATCACCTGACATACGTAAAGGTAACCTCACTGTATATCACATCTAAAACATCAATAAAGTAATTTTTTAAAGCTATGTATAATGGGGAATGGTAATACTCAGCACTGTGGAGGCAGAAGCAAGGGGACTGCAAGTTCAAAGCCATCTCTACAGTAAAATTTTTGTCTCAGAAAAACAAAAAAAGGATATGGATGTTACAGGTCTTGATAGACCATGTGAGGTTCTGGGTTAGATCTCTAGCACAAAACAAAACAAAACAAAAAAACAACAACAAGAACTAGTCTTTGTATAATTAATTTACAGTGATAATTACTGAAAGAAATGGCATATATAAATAAAAACCAAGAAAGAAACCAACTAAAATGGTGCACAATAGAATCTGGCAGGGGGGAAAACTACAAAGGAAACATCACATCTGCAAAATCTGGTTTCAAGAAATATTAGTATGTATAAAAATCTTCAATATATAATTAATTTTTTAAAAAAGTTTTTAAGTCCTCCTAAAACCTTCTAGACCCAATTTTTTTTTCACTGAAGAATTCTGTCAGGTGATTTTGACACAGTGAATAATTTTACAATAAATGATGTCGTAGGAGTTGGCACTTTTAGTTTTAAAACGTGGCTTGGGAAAATTGGGAGGGAGCAGAGGAAGGGGTGACATTGTCCAAAAGAAATGGATTCATTAATTGCCATATGAAGTGGTAACCATTCTGTACATCAACTTTATAATTATAAAAATATTTTTAAATATGCCAAGTTAAAAAAAACCTCATAGATCTAAACATAACCCACAAACTACAACACTTTAAATGAAAGCACATGAAACTTCATGTATTTGTGTTGCTTTGAAAATGACCTCTGTGTACACTTTAGTGGGTTTTTTTGTTTGTGGTTTTAGTTTTGTCTTTGGATTGTTGTTCTTTGTTGCTGTTGTTATGAAGCTTGGACTCAGCCTGGGTGCTGTCACTGAGCTCTTTAGCTCGAGGATAGTGGTCTACCACTTTGAGCCACATTTCTAATTCCAGATTTTGAGGACTGTTTATGAGTGTGCCACTAGTGCCCAGCTACACTACGGATTTTATTATTTTTTGTCGGTTGTGGGGCTTGAACTTTGGGCTTGGGTGTTGTCTCTTCAAAATTCTACCACTGGAAACAGGGCCAATTCCGGTCTTCCGAAGATAAGAGTCTCACGGACTTTCTTGCTGGCCAATACTAATACTGTGTCTTTGAGAAATCATTAACGACAGCCAGAGATTTCTCTAGGTAACAAAGACCTGGATATTTTTTTTATGACAAGTTGATTAAAGACAAAGCATTGGGGAAGCTTTAAAGATATTTAAGAAAAGGACACCAAACACCATCTCTAGAAAGATGGCTTACATTTACATTTTCATTCTAAGAAGGCACCCTCTAAAACTTCCTTTCTATTCATAAAGTACAAGTAATGCCATCAAAAGATAGCAGCAGCACATAAATAGTCTGCAATATGATACAAAAACAGCAAAGATGTAAGCCATAAAGTATTATGTAAAGAACTGAAAATATTCAAACAAGACCAAGAAAAATGATCCCATTTACACTATGTATCTCCTATAAGCTTACTTATAATACAGCATTATATGGGCCAACCTTGTCTATCTGCTTGTTTTCATGATTTGTATAGAACTTAAACATGGTACACTTGTACAGGTTCTACCAACTTAAAGAATATTTCTGGGAAATGTTTACAATGCATGATGTATAAAGCAAAGCTGTAATGAGATGATGCTTGGTTATTAAATTGGTGAGCAGTTATGCTTTAAATTTTTAATTGAAAGGCTTAAACTCCAATTTGGTTTAGGAACACAGCAACATATTCTGCTGTGGCATAGATAGTGAAAAAAATTCTTTGTCTTTTAATCTTTGGCCAGCAAAAGGAAAATGAAATGAAGTAGTATACACATGCAAAAAACAAATTCCTTCCCTTCTATAAGTTATCCCTGTCTCCACTGCTAACTAAGTTTACCTATTATCCTTCATTTTCTGTATTTAGTAATGTAATTTTCCCACAAAAATGACTAACTCAACTTTGTTACCAATTCTGTTTTTCTTACTTTCTTATACATTCTAAAGTTCAAAAAAATTAAGACTTTCTCAGTAACAAGAATACTTCTAAAGAAAGACATCATGAAAGAAGGCACTGGCGGTTCAAGCCTATAAATTTAGCTTTTCAGGAAACTGAGATGTGAGGATCATGGTTCAAACTCAACCTAAGGGAGAAAGTCTGTGAAAGTCTTATTTCCATTTCACTACCAAAAACCTAGAATTGTAGCTGTGGCTCAAATGTTAATGCACTAGTCAAGCAAATAAAAGCTCAAAAACCTCAAGGATAGTGCACATGCACTGAATTCACGCCCCAGAAGTTGTTCTCTCCCTCAAACAAAAAGAAAAATGACCAGAAAAGATATACATCAGAATCTAGCAGGAAACTACTGGCCCAGAATACCAATTTAGGGCATATGAATCCAGTACTAGCTCAGAACAGAAAAATTGCTAAAGCAGAATACAACCATTACAATACTTAGGAGGAAGGTAGTAAAATGATCATTTTTTGTTCTTTAGGTAATATCTGAGAAAATTATCACTTACAATATGACTCTAACTGACAAATTCTCAAACAATTCATCTGCCTGCTTATCAAGAAAATTTTTCATTATTAATATTGTTTCCCAAATATATCAAACCCAAGAATGTATGCACCTTTAATGTAGCCATAAAATCCTTCCTATTTACAAAAATAAATGACCTTCATGGTATACTAATAATTTACCATTTTGGTTCATTCATTAGTTTCCTACTAATGTGATTTTCTCTACATTTGTGGAGGAATTGGTGAAAGTCCAGATTCTGAAGCTTAAAGATTCAAGGTTCACTGTGAAACCACTTATTCTCTCCACTGTCCCCCCTCTAGTTCCATGGCATGTGCCTTATACTTTCAAATATAAACCAAGATCCTTCCAATCATAAAAAACATTAACAAGCAAATGGAGAAAATGAGTAATACTTAGTAAATGTTAAAAAATCTGTTGCTTGGGGTTGGGGAGGTGGCTCAGTGGTGGAGTGCTTGCCTTGCATGCATGAGGCCCTGGGTTCGATTCCCCAGCACGACATAAGCAAAAAGAAAAAAGCCGGAAGTGGCACTGTGGCTCAAGTGGTAGAGCACTAGCCTTGAGCTAAAAGAGCTGAGGGACAGCGCCCAGGCCCAGAGTTCAGGCCCCATGACCAGAGCCCCCCCCCAAAAAAAAATCTATTGCTTTTATTTATATTGAGAGTATGTAGGTAGCTATAAAATAAGGTAAAATTCTCTTTCTATATAGCAAAATGAAAAACATATATATATATATATATAATATACATATAATATGAATAAACTTTAGGAACAAAGCTATAAAACATATCCAAATGCTAAAAAATATTTTACTAACTAGAAGACCACATTCCTAATGAAAAGATGTGAAAGTAATTTTTTCTGTATAATGAAATTTCTATCAAACTTTTAAAAGTAGAAGAAAATTGACAAAAGTTTTTAACCTTTACTGAGGTAGTAAATTCATCTGAGAGAGTTTTGAATTGAAGATTTAAAAAAAATCTGCCTTACAACATAAGGGCACAGAAATTAGTCAACCTAGTACCAGTACCAAAATCACAGAAAACAAATGAAATAGTACAAAACCCAGAATCACATCTACTGTTTGACAAACATGGGATTTTCAAGTAAAGGGAAAATAATGTTTATAATACCTAGCTGCTAGGCAGAAACTGGTGTCTCCCAACTTTAGTCCCAATTACCCAGGAAGCTGTGGTCAGAGGATCACAGAAAAGAAAAGAGGACCTCATGGCAGAAAAGTTCATGAGAACCTCATCGCCAATTAGGCAGAAAATAGCCACAAGTGAAGGTGTGATACAAGAGGTAGACCTCAAGCCTTTAACAAAAAGCCAAGTAAGAAAAGCAAGGTCCTGACTTCAAACCCCAGTACTAGCACAAAAAATAAAATAAAACTATTATTATCTCGATGAAAATAATAGGAAAGGTAGTGCCATTACATCAGTATTTTAGAGCTTAAATATAAATAAATTGATGTTATTTAAATGAAATTATGAATGTATATGGAGGAAACAGAGATTATGTTTTCTAACTGTGGAGTCAGGGAGGAACTTTAAAGCAAAATGTAAATATCAGAAACAAGAAAAAAAAGATGGACTAATTTTGGCATAAAATAGTATTTTGGTATATATCACTAACAAAAAATAGAATAACATATTTATAAAAAATAATCTGCAACACATTTGATAGGTAATATAAGTTGTGAAAATATTTTTAAGCTTTCAGATGCAGAGTTGTAGCAGAACAAAATGAAGCTGGAAATTGAAATATAACAGGGGAAAGTAAAGGGGAGGAGTGTAAATGAATGAAGAGTGGGTGGTAATGGCAGTATGCAGTGATAATATTCAATGCATATCCTATGAAACTAGGAAAGTTGAAGAAATGGCTTGGGTTGGTGGGAGGGAGGTGGTAGAATGATGATAGGATTGATATTGAGTAAGATACCTTGTACTAATAAACTGGTACATTGACAGATAAACCCTTTGTACAACTACTTGAAGATAATAAAAATATAAAAAAAATTTAGCTGGGTGCCAGTGGCTACAACTGTAACCCTAGCTACTTAGGAGGATTTGAGTATTGAAGCCAATCTGGGCAGGAAAATCCATGGGATTTTCATCTCTAATTAATCACCAAAATGTCAGAAATAAGAGTTCTGGCTCAAGTGGTAGAGCACTAACCCCAAGCAAAAAGAGTTCAAGAATAGTGCCCAGACCCCTTAATTCAAGCCCTGCTCCAACACACACACACACACACACACACACACACACACACACACAAACAAATGTCTCAAAACTCACTAAAAAGAAATCTTCCTAGGCTGGTAGTAGTGACTCATACCTCTAATCCGAGCTACTAAGCTTGATATCCGAGGCACTTAGTTCAAAGACAATCCAAGCAAGAAGATCCTTGAGCCTTATATGTAAATAAATAATAAAAAAGCAGAAGAGGAGCTGTGGCAATACACAATACAGGCACAAAAGCCAAAAAAAAACTTGTTTCAGTCAAATAACTTCATATATTATACTCAGAGTAATATAAATTGTCAAAAAGACCTTTTGAAAATATATACAAAAAGCACTAAAAGTACTAGTACCCTTTAACCCACTGGCTGTAACAAAACAACAAAAGAGAGGCAACTTGATAAGCTAAGATGATGTTTACCATGCTAATTCATAACGTAAAAAGTGAAGAAACATATAAACTAGGTAGTAGGTGATTGAATAATACAATACTTTTTATCATGACATTCAGACCATACAATGATAGTCTACGTATATATTTATGTAGATAGATGATAAATAGCTAGATAGGTAGATATATGAGCAGAAATATATTTGCTGCTAATTATTCAATATTAAAAGCCTCCACAAGCATTTATATATTCCTATTCTAAGTTCTTGTCTCCTGCCTCAACATAAAAGGAAAATAAACATCCATAACGAGCATTTTACTTTTACAGGAACTGAGCACAATCTCCTCAAACAGCTCACTCCATCTTTCACCACACAGTCAAGCTCCCTACTTTTTAAATTTACATATCTCCTTTTTAAATTTGAGGCTAGAATTCTTACACTTCTCGCCCCCCCTCTCTCATGACAACTAAAAGTCTAAATGGTCATCATGTTTTTTAAATACTCTCATTGAAGCCAGGACCCAATCACCTTCTTAGTCTTACTTTATTTCCATTCTTTTTGTTGTTGTTGGTCATGGGGCTTGAACTCTGGGCTTGGATGCTGTCCCTCAGCTCTTCAGTTCAAGGTTAGCACTCTTAACACTTGATGCACAGTGCCACTTCCAGTTTTCTGAGTGGTTTATTGGAGATAAGAGTCTCATGGCCTTTCCTGCCTGGGTTGGCTTTGAACCGTGATCCTCAGATATCAGCCTCCTGAGTAACTAGGATTACAGGTGTGAGCCACCAGTGCCCAGCCTCACTTTATTTCCAAAAGAAAGCTTCCAGCTCTCAAAGCAGAGCCTTATACAAAATATGTACCAAATAAATTTATTCCATTAACATTTTCTATGTACCTACTGCATGACAGCAGGACAATACAATACTGAGTTTGGATCTCAAAGATCATGAAATATGTTCATGTATAAATATGACTAGTGCTTTGGAAAATTGGGAAGTGGAGTAGAAGTATCAATAGGTTATTGATATATTATTATCTCACAATAGTATGTATATTAGCTCAAATTCCCAAAAATAGCTGAACAATGTCTTATGCATGTTTTAAATATTTGATAACAATATATGTCTATATAAATATATCAAGTATCAATAGATATTTGGGAATAAGAGAGGTAAAATAGAGAAAAAAGGCTTTGATTAACCTAGACATAAACAATAAACAAGTACTACTATACTGAAGCCTGTATCTTGAGAGGTGGAGATTAACACTGTCAAATTCAGATTCACCATACATCTTCCAAGAATACAATTCTCAAGATATATAAGCAAAAGTTATGGTTATAGTTTGGAAAGAATCCAATGATAGATCTGAAGTTTGTCTTCCTTTCTTAGGGAAAGAGAAATGTAAGAGGAAGATATCAAAACATTCCCAACACAATAGTTGATTTCTTCCTGGTATCATTTAGTGCATTTTTAATCTAACTTGACTCATTTTCTAAACTGTTACAGTTCCTCAAACTATGGTGCAGAATGACAATATGAATAGAATGCAAATGCAGTGAGACAAAGGTAATCTCTACAAATGAGTTGATTTAAACTTGCTTGCTATTTTCTCATTCAAAAATGCTACCTTGATGCATTTCACTCAAAGTGGATTTCACTCAGTATTCTTTTGCTTGCTTGCATTTTGAGTTCTGCTGCCTACTTTGTTAGTATAGGGTTGAGTAAGGGCAGTTCATGCTGTAAAACACAAGAAAAAAAACAATGTCTGTAATCTTAATGCAAAATGTTGCCATCTATTGTTATAGGAAATGATATCGAAATTTCAAAACCTAAATGAGTAAGATGAATCAGTAACTGAATAGAATTTGTCACATAATGTTTCCAATGGGAATAATAAAACAGTACAATCCATCAAGGCATTTTTAAAAAGAAAAGAAATGGTAAGCATGGTGATTCACATCTGCAATCCCTACTCATTAGACTGAGGAAGATCATCGTTCAAGGTCAATATGAGACAGAACTTTACAAGACCCTATTCTCAACCAAAAAGAGTGTAGAGGTGCACAACTATCATCTCAGCTAGGGTACATAGACACACACACACACACACACACACACACAAAGAACAGGAGGATTATAGTCTATGCTGGCTCATGCCAAAAGCAGAGATTTTTATCTCAAAACTCACAAGCACTTCTGTGCTCATGAGAGAGTAATTGAGGGGGCTTGGAAGGTGGCTCAGTGGTAAAGCGCTTGCCTTGCATGCCTGAGGCCCTGGGTTTGATTCCTCAGCACCACATAAGCAAAAAGAAAAAGAGCCGGAAGTGGCATTGTGGCTCAAGTGGTAGAGTGCTAGCCTTGAGCTGAAGAGCTGAGGGACAGCGCCCAGGCCAAGAGTTCAGGCCCCACGACCAGACCAAAAAAAATGAGAGAGTAATTGACTACCATGTCAAAGACTTGAGTTCAAATCCTAGTATTTCCAGAAAAAAATAGAAGAGAAAAAATATTTTAAATGATGATAATATAGCAACTTTCAATTGACTTTCCTTTGAAAAAGGGGACTTAAAGATAGATATTTGAGGCATCTGAACACTGGTTTTAAGGTGAAAGGTTCCAAGAGTTGGCTGGGAAGGAATTCTGGACATGGGTTCTCTGCAGATTTTCAGTGCATGAAAATAGCATGGCAATTCAGAAAATTTCGGCCAGAGCCAAGGAGACCTAGGGTTTCTCTTATTCCATCCTGTAATGTTTTCAGAGTGTCTGCTTTGACTTCGAGGTCTTTGATCCATTTGGAATTGATTCTGGTGCAGGGTGATATATAAGGATCTAGCTTTAGTTTTCTACAAGTAGTTAACCAATTTTGCCAGCACCATTTACTGAAGAGG
>NW_012267365.1:1242356-1242689 GCF_000151885.1 Dipodomys ordii | reverse complement strand
GGGTTTTCAATTCTATTTTATTGGTCCTGAGGTCTGTTCTATGCCAATACCAAGCTGTTTTGATTACTATGTCTTTATAGTAGAGTTTGAAATTTAGTATTGATATTCCTCCAGCAGTGTTCTTTCCATTGAAGAGCGTTTGTGCTACTCGGGGTCTTTCATTGTTCCATATGAATTTTTGGATTGCCTCTTCTATTTCCTTGAAGAAGGCAGGCCAAAATTTTCTGAATAGAGACCCGGAAACACAACAAATCAAAGAAAGGTTGGACAAATGGGATTGCATGAAGTTGAAGAGCTTCTGCATGGCAAAGGACATAGCTAGCAAGATCAATA
>NW_012267365.1:1236374-1241978 GCF_000151885.1 Dipodomys ordii | reverse complement strand
ATGTTTATTGCAGCATTATTTACCATAGCTAAGATATGGAACCAACCCAGATGCCTCTCAGTAGATGAATGGATCAAGAAAATGTGGTATATATAAACAATGGAATTCTGTGCCTCCATCAGAAAGAATGACATTGTTCCATTTGTTAGGAAATGGAAAAACTTGGAAAAATTATATTTAGTGAAGTAAGCCAGGCCCAAAGAAACATAGGTCCCATGGTTTCCCTTATTTGCAATATCTAGTATATATATGAGTCAAGCGGAAAATGTCAGATAATGCGATGTTAGGAAAATGAACCCTTAGATATGTATTTAAATGTTTTTTTTGCCGGGCGCTGGTGGCTCACGCCTATAATCCTAGCTACTCAGGAGGCTGAGATCTGAGGATCGCGGTTCAAAGCCAGCCCGGGTAGGATAGACCGTGAGACTCCTATCTCCAATAACCACCAGAAAAACCGGAAGTGGTGCTGTAACTCAAGTGGTAGAGCGCTCGCCTTGAGCTGAATTGCTGAGGGACAGCGCCCAGGCCCAGAGTTCAAGCCCCACGACTGACCAAAAAAAAAAAAAATGTTTTTTTTCCTTTCATGCATTTGTTTCTAAAGCATTTATAAGATTATTTCTTTGTTGCTTTGTATGTCCCTCCCCCACAATATAACTCCTGCTTTCACTATATTTGATTTCAGTATAACTTGTGGAGGAGATGTGGAAAAACAAGTTGTTTAAGGATACACGTGGACCTGTTGCACCAATGAAAAGTACAAGTTGTCATGTCGAAAACGAGCTTTACAACGTTGCTGTGGGGGCGGTAGAGGGGAGGATTGGGTGGGCGGTGGGGGGGGGCTGGGAAGGGATGTGAAGGGTAAACAAACCAGGAGGCTGCAATGCTTGATAAGAAATAATACGCATTATCCTGCGCATGTAATTGTAACCCCTCTGTACAGTATGTTCACAAAAAAATAAATAAATAAAATAAAATAAGAAAAGAAAGTACTATGGCAAGGGCACAGAAAATCAGTGAAATAGAAGTCTCCCTTGTATTTTACTGCAAGTCTTCAGAAATACAGGAGAAGCCTCATTGGTGTAAGGACTGTAACAAGAATATTGCTTTCATTAGGAGAGAATTGTGTTTTTCAGCCACTGTCTTCTAATACATGGAACAGATTTTAGTAAATATTGTGAAATTGATTCTGTACAACTTAAAATTTTGAGATATGGAGTAAAACCAGATCTTTGGAATCAAGAATCAAAAATAGAGCAGTATAACTGGGCAGAGTTAAAGAGGAAACAAGAAACAAAGGAAGTAAACAAGAAAGAATAAGGGAAGGGCTAATAAAATATTATAAGTAAAAGAATCAACACATTAAAAAACTGAAGCCAATCAAAATACATCACAGTATCCTATTGACTTGGTCAACCCTTCTACATTTAATTCTATCCTAGTTATTATGGCTGCTCAGTCTCTGAAGGCTCAGATCTACAATATTTAGAATTAAGAAGTAAATTGATACAATATAAAAAAATAGGTATAAAAAATAGGTATAAAAAAAAGTAGCACATTTTTTTTCATTTGCTACATTTTCACATCCTTCAAATTTAAAATACACCATGGGAAAATAGAGCCAATAATATTTGACTCAGTTTGGGGGAAAAGATTAAGGTGGTTATGGATTTAGAATTTCTTACAATGAGATGTACAAGACATTATGTCGAAAAATGAATCTTACAACTTTGGCGAGGGTGGGAGAGCACGGGATGGGAGGGCAGGGATGATAAGGAGGAGGCAACAATGCTTAATAAGAATTGTACTCCTGGGCTGAGAAGGTGGCTTAGTGGTAGAGAGCTTGCCTTGCATGCATGAGGCCCTGGGTTTGATTCCTCAGCACCACATAAGCAAAAAAGAATAAAGCCGGAAGTGGTGCTGTGGCTCAAGTGGTAGATCACTAGCCGTGAGCTGAAGAGCTGAGGGACAGCTTCAGGCCCAGAGTTCAGGCCTCATGACTGGACCCCCCCCCAAAAAAAAAGAATTGTATTCATTACCTTCCTCATGTAATTGTAACCCCTCTGTATCGTATTTTCACAATAATAAAAACTTATTAATAGTAAGTTTTAGCAATGTTTATCTTACATCTCTAATTTTGATTATCATCAAAGAAGTCTGACTCTTAAAAGAACTTATGTTCTTATACAAATAGAATATTTACCTGAAAAGTAAAGCTTTCCTTTAAATGCTAATTTCTTCAATTGGCTATTTCATGATGAGATTTGAAGTTTATTGACTTTCTTCTAGAGTTGATTTTTTTGTTATCAGCAGTTATAAGAATAAGTCAAATGTATGATTTCAAAAGAACATCTGGATAGTAGAACATTTGCCTAGCACAAGTGAGAGGTCCTGAGTTTGATCCTCAGTAGCCCAAGAGAAGGTGGAGGAGGAAGAGGTAGGCAGAAAGGGTGTGATGGGTGTGCAGAAGGATAAAAAGGAAGAGAAAGCAGAAGAAATAAAGCACCATATTATTCACTGTGAAATTGGTAGAAAAGCATCACCTTATTCTGTTATTTCTGCTGATACTATAAGCAGGAGGATTCATAGATTTCTCATAGGGAACAAAAGTGCTGAGTCATACCCAGGATTGGAAAAAGTAATTGTTCCTGTTTCCATCATATTAAATGTTTGTATGTTGGTTACTCTGAGGATAATTTCTTTCAAAATTATCTCTATTTTTCCTGCAATTAACTTCATGTCTAGGTATCTATAGTTTTAACTTACCTAGGTTTTAGTTTGATGTGTTTTCTCTCTTGAGTTGAAGAGGTAACTGTGAAGAGTATGGGGCTCTGGAATGGAATTAACTTTGTCCAGAATGTTATCTTGTGCTGTCAAAACAGTTGCAATAACTATTTAAAGATCTGTGATGTATCATGCATCATATAGCAAGAAGCTAATGTATTAATGACATACTTTTGGTGTACATTAATGACTGAGATTTCTGGTGTACTTATTAGTAAAGTTTTTTAATCTCTCTTGTGTACTTATTAGTAAAGTTTTTTACTGTCTTCAAGTATAGTTACATATGCATTTGTCTGACCATATATCACTGCAAGTATGGCTAATTTCTTAGGGTTCCTCATTACATGGTCATTTTATGGTATCTCCAAATTTTTGGTTGTCAGAGCCAAGGGTGTTTTATTTCCCGTCTAAGTGCCATGTATTCCCACAATGATGAAAACTCATTGGGTGGTTAGTTGAGATCCTCAGTAATCCATGGCTTATATTTACATTTTTCTCTTAAGAAGAATTTTTTATTAATATCAGAAATTAATATTAATATTACAATATAATATAATCATATTATAATAACATTATTAGTATTGAGGCTTTTCTTGGCCATTCCTGAGGATTTTCCTTGGAAATTTATTGTCTTTTTCTAGGTAAATTGTGTATTCTGCCCCCAAGGATCTTGAGATCCAAGGTTTCAAAGGTCCCAAATTTCAAGCAAATCATTCAGAACTCTGTTTATATTGCCTACTTTCATATTAATTTACAGCAGTATGCCTTCACAATGCTTTATAAATTTGCCCATTCTTCTGTCCTCAAGAATTTGGACAGGCTTTTAAACCATATCTTAGAAATCTATTCTCTTGGTGCTTTATGTACTACTTCACTTACATTATTAGGATCTGTTCAACATAATCTTCTGGGACTATTGCTCTCACCTTTTTTCTAATCTTCTCTGTGGGATATCATGTATCCACTGAGGTGAGCCCCATTTTAGGCCATATATGGTTCCCTCATCTGTCTCATCTTTCTTCCCAGACATAAGTATTTAAGAACCAAGTTAGCTAGTTTTCTTGCTCACCTGAATGATTTCTCAGTACAATGTAATTCTATAGTCCATCTTACAGATGAATAATCAGAGATGTGTGATCTTAGATTTCCTTTTCTTCTTTCTGTTAAGTCAAATATATGCCTTCCCAGTTCTCCAAATCTCAAAACAATCTGTGTAAAAAATAAGGCATCGTTCCATCTAGCACTGAGTTAGGTATTATCCTGAAATAGTATAAGACTGCATGAACCACTGAGCTGGCTTTTGATAAAGCAAGCTTTGTCCCTGGTTCCTGAATTTTTGGGTAGGGTGCTGAATTTTTTCCTGTATTACCAAATGGTTTATGTTTTCTTAAAGTCTAGTTCCAAATTTTTGACAATGGTCTGTTTTGTTTTCCATTGATTTGCTTCTATAATGAATGCAATTCTGACTATACCAATCTACATTGAGGCAAACCATGTCAGAAATATCGATGGGTCTTTATACAATGTCAGAACTTAGTGAATAACAACAAATTCACAAGCTGTATCAATTCACTTGGCATTAACTGTTTCAGTACAATTGAGTCCACATGCTAGCCATATATTGCCAATACAAAGCTCTTTTTTTCCAATCTTAGTTGCTAATATGAACTCTCAGATCACAAAGCACAATCACAATAATATAGAGACTATAACAGAAAAATCTAAAGGTCAAACTTAGAAAGGTCTGAAGCAGTTGCAGAATTCAAAACACACTAAAGCAGGAATAAGGAGTTATACAGATGACACAAAAAGTTACTGCCTTTAAAACAGTAATAAGAAGCCTAATCACAAAGTTACTGATGCCCAGATCAAAAGTAGTATCAAGATACAGAGCTGATTTTAGGCAGAGTTGAGGTCAGAATAAAGCCCTATCTCAGGCTTACTGGATATAGATGAAATTTAACCAGGGGATTAAGATGAGAAGAAATCCCAAAGACAAAGTTAGGACTTCATACTTTGTAGGTCCTTTCTGGTGATACGTCAACATGTGACACTGTGTTAGGAGCCTTTCCTTTTACACAATTCAGGTGAGTGTGTTTTGTCAAGTTTGGAGTGGTATCTTTGATTAACTCATGTCTGGTATTTCTAATATGATTTTATGTATTTGCTTACGTATTGTCTATTGACACAAATAAAATATTGGTTTGTGCCTCATGGTATACTGCCACAAACACTGCACAGTTGTTTATGTTTTGACACTGATACTTAAAATTATTTTACTGTGAAGTTACAACATTGAATACTCTCTAGACATGTCTTCAAAAATAAATTTTAAAATACCTCTGATTACATTGAACATACCTGAAAAGAATTGGTTTCACCTGACTTTAAAAAGTAGGCACCCGAATCAAAACAACATTAAGATATCACCTCACTCCAGTTGGAATGGCAAAAATCAAGAACTCTAATAACAACAGATGCTGGAGGGGATGTGGACAGAAGGGAACCTTACTTCATTGTTGGTGGGAGTGTAAACTCGTTCAACCACTTTGGAAAGTAGTATGGAGGTTCCTCAAAAGTCTTCACATAGAGCTTTTCTATGACCCAGCAATCCCCCTTTTGGGCATTTACCCAAATGTTTACAAACAAGACCACACTAAAGCTACCACCACAACTATGTTTATTGCAGCATTATTTACTATAGCTAAGATATGGAACCAACCCAGATGCCCCTCAGTAGATGAATGGATCAAGAAAATGTGGTATATATACACAATGGAATTCTATGCCTCCATCAGAAGGAATGACATTGTTCCATTTGTT
>NW_012267365.1:1230732-1236314 GCF_000151885.1 Dipodomys ordii | reverse complement strand
ATGTCTGAGTCAAGCAGAAAAGGTCAGATAAGGTGATGCTAGGAAAATGAACCCTAAGATACATATTCAAATGTTTTTTTTCTTTCATGCATTTATTTCTAATGCATTTATAAGGTTATTTCTTTGTTGCTTTGTATGTCCCTCCCCCACAGTATAACCCCTGCTTTCACTATATTTGATGTCGGTATAATTTCTGGAGGGGAAGTGGAAAAACAAGTTGTTTAAATAAGGATAAAGGTGGACCCGTTGCAACAATGAGAAGTACAAGTTGTCATGTCAAAAACGAACTTTACAACTTTGGTGCGGGGTGGGGGGGAGGAATGGGTAGGGGGGTGGGGGAGGCTGGGAAGGGATGGGAAGGGCAAACAAAGGAGGAGGCTACAATGCTTGATAAGAAATGTACTCATTATCTTGCCCATGTAATTGTAACCCATCTATATAGTATTTTCACAATAAAAAATAAATAAAAATTAAAAAAAGTAGGCACCCAAATTCTTTGAAGAAAAAAATAAACTCTCACTTGAAGTTCAAATACATGCATAAAAATGATTCAAGTTTATTAGAAAAAGACAATTGATCAAAAAATAAAGTTTGATTAGAAATGCCTTTCTAAGTGGTTCTGAGAGATAATGAAATTAAAATAGTTAACTGAAATTGTTTCTGGAGCAGCTCTTTTACTATTATTAGCACACTAAGCTGAGAAATGGATCTATTATTTCCTTTAAATAAAAGGTATAGGTCAAATGGCTTTATTTTCATAAGTTTTTTAAAAAGTGACTTGAAGGTAGTAGGTAGGCCAAAAGGAATAAAATTGCTGTCTTGCTTACCCTTCATTAGATCCTCGTGGTTCAACTTTGGTCATGTCACTTTTCTTGGTGTGATCACCTCAAGACAAAATTGCATTCAGAAATCTATGATCCCAGAAGATCTTTGGCTACCCACTTATCCTGATCGGTTCTGTTCAATTTTCCCAGAGTAGTCATATTTTACTGCTAAAATAATAAACAAAACAAACCTATCATGCTTAGAGTGCTATTCATTTATTCTTGGTTGATCAAATAGACATTGATGAGTTTCCTAGTATATATCCTCTGTGACAAAGGTTGGAGATATGATAATGAAATAACAGAGGATTTTTCTATTGTAGGGAAAAGATACAGTAGATACTAGACAATTATCACACAAACCATGTGATGAACAGCATTAATACCACAAAGAGGAAAAAAAGGTACTCACCTATTCAGGTCCATAATCTAAAGAAAAGTTGATGGAAAAGTGCCTCCAGGAGACTAAAAAGGCCAACATGGATCCCAAGAAGCTTATTAACAGCAATGTCCTGTGGGTAGTGTCCTGTGGGTAGTAACAGTTAACACTAGAACTTTTTCCTGCTTCCTCTGAAGGATGCTGTTGGCCTATTACAAAAAAACTAACTACACTGAACTTTATCATGAGATGTCAGTATGTCACAAAGAAAGGTGTAGCCATAGTTTCCACTATGATCTAGCAGTGACATCAAATATGCTGAGTATTCCAATATGACATTATTTGGTAAGGAATGTGTTCTTCAGTGATCTTGGGAAGCTGGAAGGCAGTAGATACTATTCTCACAGGTCTACACCAAATCCAAAACATTTCTCCTCACTTGCTGTTAGCAAGAAAACATTTCCCTGAAATACTTCAATTCTTGACCTCTCTAGGTTGGTCTCAACTTTGCCTACTCACAAGAAGATGAAGGGTTCAATTTCTAAAATGAATTTATAATACTATTTATAATACTATTCATTTCAGTTTGACAGAAGCTCTAAAATCTGACGTTCTTATTTATCTAATGAAACTTTAATTTACAAATCAAACTAATAAACAGAGGTAAATTTGGGTCAAATTACACATTATTGACTAAAACTCTACAAAAATTCCAGGGTTGTTATACTGGTGAACATACCTGATAAGAATTTATTTGAAGTTATTTTACCTGACTTTAACTAGGCAACAGAGCTCCAGGAGGGAGAAATGTAATCTCTCTAGGGAGATCAATGTGTATGTAAAATATGTTTCAAGATTATTAGACAAAGACAAGAGGCCTAAAAATAAATTTTAGCTAAAATCATTCCCTGAAAAACAATTAGTAGTAGGAAAATATTGAGGGGAAAATACTAATAATTAAAATTGCCTCTGGAACTTTATAAAATTATCAAACATAAAAAGGAGTTGATTTTTCTTTTCAATCAAAGGTATATGATAATTGGTTATTATTTTTCATGAAGTTTTTTTAAATGACTGGTAGATAGGACAGACAGAAATGGCTGCCTTGCTTTCCCTTCATTTGGCTCACCTAATTCCATTTTGGACATTTTGAGATGTGTTATCACCTCAACCTACAGCTACATTCAGAAATCACTAATCATGGAAGTTATTTTGCTACTCTTTTTCTGAATGAGTCTTCAACTATGTTACTGAATATCAATATAAGTTATGATATGCCACTTTCAAAATAAAGAACATAAAACAATTATCACTCATACAATGCTATTCATTCATTAATCATTTAACAAATATATTTTGAACAGTTTTGTGGGTTGGGGGACGTGAGTATATCTGCTTGAATTCCAGGCCTGGGTGCTGTCCCTGAGCTATTTTGCTTAAAGCTAAAGCTCTACTACTTGAGCCACTTTTGACTTTTACATAAATTAAGTAGATATAAGGGTCTCACAGGCTTTCCTGCCCAGTCTGGCTTTAAATTGCAATTCTCGGATCTCAGACTCCAGAGTGGCTAGGATTGCAAGAATGAACTATTGGGCCGAGCTGAGAGCTAGAGATATAGTGTTGAGCAAAAAAATTATATCTAGTCTTATAAACTGTAAGTCTTCTACAGAAAAGGGTTATTAGACAATTACCACACAAAACAAGTGAAGAATAGCATTAATTCCACAAGGTGCAAAGCAATTGTACTCACCTATTCAAGTCCACAATTGAAGGGCAAGCTGATAAAAAAGTTTTCCCAACAGACAAGGAAGGTTGACAGGAACCCAGGAAGCCTGCGAATAACAACTTCCTGTAGATAGGCACAGTTAAATATCAGCACTTTCCTGTTTCCTCTAAAGATGCTTTTGGTCTAAACCCTTTATCTCTGAGGAGTTAGGTGAGTCACAAAGGAATGGATTGGTCACAGAGAGCCTTGTTTCCTAGCAGTGATCAAGAACCCTGAGTATCCCATGTTATAACCTCAGGTGAGGGATGTCTTTTTTATACTGTCATTGAGCAGCTGGAGGTCTATAGACATAATGAGATAAGACTATATGCAGTAGGCTAGAAGACATTTATCTGCACTTGCTGTTAGCAAGGAAGCTTCTCCCCAAAGTTTTCAAAGTCTAGCCTCTCTAGAGTAGGTTCAGTTTTGGACAAGTGGGTGGGAAGAGCCATGAGACCGGAGAATCAGCAGGAATTTTGCCAAAAAGGTATTTCCCATTCACTTCAGGGTGAAAAATATATTTTAGTAAGACTTAGAAGAGTGTGGCTTCTCATCAGTGGCACAAGCTCAGCAGCATCATGGGACAAGCCACTGATACATTCTGCACTGCAGGAACTCCAAAACATGACAAGAAATGTTACAAATGCTAACATACACCAGATCCTTTTTGTAATGTGTACAGAAAAGCTATATGCATATATAGAACCAGTAAGTAGTCTCTCTTGGGGCCAAGTATCAGAATGGGGTTTGCCACATTGAGCCCAAGATACTTAAAACAGTGATGGGATGCATAATAATTGCATGGGGCATGGCATGGTAGGGTATGTCTGTAATCTAGGCTATTAAAATTTAGAGGCAGAAAGAATTACTTGAACCCAGGAACATAAGCCTAGCCAAACATAACATAAGCTAGACAAACAGCAAACAAAAAAGCATTAGTAGCTCCCCAACTGGCAGGGTAAAGAGGCTTCATGGAGGCAGTACAGGTACCAGTCCTTGTCTTTAATTGTTCCAGTCCAGGGACCACACATGAGAGTAAAGAAGCCTTTCGATCCGTGAAGATTTGGCCTGAATTATCACAGCATGTAGCACCTTCAACCATGACAAGTAATAAAACTGCACCATTATATACATCTAATCCAGATAAACTTTCAGAGAGCAGAAAATATTTTTTTAAAGTACAGAAAAGAAATTCAAATAAACACATGTTCCACTTTTGTATTCTTATTTATTATCCCAGTAGCAAGTTCATAAATAGATGAGGGAGCCATCTGGGGTAGAAATGATAAAGGAATGAAATAGAAGGAAAAAGTTTTTCTGACTACATTGCCTTATATTTTGTAAGGAAAGACCTTCTCAGGCTATGTACTCTCTCAGAAGTTCGTATACAGAACTTTGTATAGAGGAGAAAGAAGATCAACTGACTTGTCTGGATGGGATCCTTACAGATCATATTTTTCCTAAGCTGGTGGGTCTTAGGAGTCTACTGATGTCTCTTGCACTGCATATGGAAAAGTCAGACCCATAAAAATACATATTTATTTCTATTTTTTCCAAAAACTTCCATGTATTTATCACTCAGTTCATTCTTAGGGCAAAGTAAAAGAAAAAGGGAAATCAGACTTTTAATTTAAACTACAAATATTTCTGGGTAGTATTAAATTTTTCAGTCTGAATTATATAGAGCATAAATATTTATGAATTATCTTGATTCTTCTCCAATGTAGGAGTTGTGCATAATTTTGTTATGAGCTTTGTATTTTTTTTCCAAAACCATTGGAAAACGGGCCACTTTTGCTTTTGTTTCTTGACTGACTACACTCACTTCATCATGAAACTCTTGTAAAAAGACCTGGTAAACAGCCCTTCTAAATATATACATCATGTTGAAGGCATAGAAAAACATATCTATTGAAAGTTAAAAATCCATTGTTGTTCTATGTTAAGCAAATCAAACAAATTTGCCACACAATACCCAGTCTTTATAAATTGGTTCTAAATTGATACACTAAAAACATCTAGTGATTTTTCATTGTTTATATGGTGAATTTGTCTAAGTTGTCAAATCCCTTTGATTTCTTTTAATTTTATGTCCGAGACTGGAACTCTAAATCAGTATCTTCTGCTTTCGCTCATTGGCTCTACGAACTAAGCCAAGCTTCCAACCCCAATTAAATCCCATTTAAAATAAGAATAACTGATTTAGGAGTAACTCTTTTGCTTACTTCTGTTTTTTTCTATAATGTTAAATAATTTTTGATGCAGTTATTTCATATTTCCATTGCTAAAAATGTTTTATGATGTTGTTCCATTACATAATCCTTGTACTTGGTTTTCTAGAATGATTCTTAAATACCTCTAGTCATTTTACTTGGACAGAAAGCTCTACAAACTGACATTTTAACATATATCAAGTATGACTCTAAAATCCACAAATCAAACTAATAGATTGGAAGCCAATAAGAGTCAAATTGTAGGTTACTGTCTAAGAACTTGGAAAAATCACCAGGATTGTTATGATGTTGAAAAGATTACCTTACTGCATTGTTGGTGGGATTGTAAACTTGTTCAACCACTTTGGGGAGTAGTATGGAGGCTCCTCAAAAGACTCCAC
>NW_012267365.1:1226729-1230038 GCF_000151885.1 Dipodomys ordii | reverse complement strand
TAACCCCTCTGTACAGTATTTTCACAATAAAAAAAGATTAGATGGTAATAATGTATTTCAAGTTGTTTATCATGATTTGTCTAGGCACCAGAGTTCTGTGAGGGGGAAAAAATGAAATCTATGTTGAAGTTCACATAGATATACAAAAAGTGCTTCAAGTTTATTAGGTATAAAACCAATAGACCCCAAAACAAAGTTTAATTATAAAGCCAAGTTGGATATGAAAAACAATGAGGTAAAGTAGAAAATTCTTGAAGGAAAATTAATATATAACTGAAATGGCTTCTGGAGCTTTTTAAAAATTATAACTAGCAGACTAAACTAGAAATCAATCATCTTATAAATATGTTAGAAACAATAGCAAGAAAGAAAAACAATTTAAGTCCTTATCTTGAGATAAATGTTTGATAAGAAATGTACTCATTACCTTGCTCATGTAATTGTAGCCCCTCTGGTACGGTATTTTCACAGTAAAAACAAAACTTATTAATAAAAAATCAATCAATTGCCTTTAAATCAAACATTGGATGGTTATTCTTCATCAGAGGTTCTTAAAATATGACTGGTGCATATAGTAGAAGGCATGAAATTGTTGTTTTGCTGTTATTTGGCCCTTCTATACCATTAGAGATACTGTATTATTCTTTGTGTAATCACCTCAAATCCAGATTACTTTAAAATTACTCAACTTGGAAGTTCCTTTGCTATACTCATATCCTGACACACTCTTTATTCTATACTGAGTATTGATATAGTGAACAATATTCCAGTGTTAAAATAATAAAACAAATAAGCTACCACTAAATGAGAGCTATTCATTCACAATTCAATTAACAAATTATTTTAGGCAGTTTTATGTACATAGCCTCTGCTAAGGGCTAAAGATACAATGATGAGCAAGACAAAGGTTATTTCTAGTCTTGTGACCTGTAAAGTTTTGTATGGAAAAGAGACACTATGCTGGTAGCTCATGCCTATGATCCTAGCTACTCAAAGCCTCATGTGGTAGAGAACTAGCCATCACACACACATACACACACACACACACACACACACACACACACACACAAACAACCTCAGGGACACCTTTCCAATCCTTAGTTCAAGCCCCAATAATGGTACTAAAGAAACAAAGAAATAAGAGGCACAAGACAAATATCACACAACCCACATGACTGACAGTGTTACACAGCAAGGAAGGAAAAGAAGGTACTCACCTATTCAGATCCACAGTCTAAGAACAAGTTGGTGAAAAAGTGTTCCCAGAAGACCAAACAGGAGCATAGGGGACCCAAGAAACTTCCCAATAGCAACCTCTTATGGGTAGGCACAGTTAAGTATTACATCTTCCTTCTTGCTCTGAAGAATGCTATGACCAATTACAGAAAACCTAATGGGTTAGGTGATTCACAAAGGAATGAAATGTGCACAGATACCTTCTATAGTTTTCCAGTAGTGTTATCAAGTACCTTGAATAGGTCTGGGAAGTTGACTCAGTGGTAGAGTGTTTGCCTTGCATGCATGAGTCCCTGGGTTCATCTTATCAGCACCACATAAGCAGAAAGAAGCTGGAAGTGGTGCTGTGGCTCAAGTCACTAGCCATGAGCTGAATAGCTGAGGGATAGCACCCAGGCCCAGAGTTCAGGCCCCACAACTAACAACAAAAAAGCAAGAAACTTCAGTAGTCCAATGTAATACCTTCAGCTCGGAAATATCTCTTTTCAGTTATCCCCAACACTGAACAACTCTACAGCCAGGAATGTGTGGAGGCTGAGCAGGCAGTATTTGAAGGAGGAAGGACCATCCCTCCTGCATCTTTTACATCAATCATATTCAAAACATAATAAAAGTTCAGTAACAAAAAAAGAAATACCTTTTCTCATGATCCTTGCATAGCTGGAGGACAGCTACACAAAATCCAACACAAAACATTTCTTCTCAGATATATTAAGTAAGAAATCCTTTCCTTGGTGTGTTTCACTATCCAGGCTTCTCTAAGGTGAATTCAGTTTTGCCTATTCCCCAGTGGATAGAAAAGCAATGAGTCAGGAACAAGGGCACGACTTTTGCCAGAAAAAGAACTGCCAGTTTCCTTTAAGGGGTTACGATTACATGAGCAAGGTAAAGGTAATGAGTACATTTCTTATCAAGCATTGTTGCTTCCTCCTTTGTTTCCCCTTACAATCCTTGCCCTCCTACTCCCCTGCCTCACCCCACCCTACCCCCCCTCCCACTCATCCCACACACATACATGCCAAAGGGAACCAGGCACCAGTAGCTCAAACTTGTAACCTTAGCTACTTAGGAGACTGAAATATAAGGATCAAGATTCTAAACAAACGCAGTCTGTAAGAACCTTATCTCTAATTAACCACCAAATGGCTGGATGTAGAGCTGTGATTCAAGTGGTAGAGCACTAGTCTTAAGCAAAATAGTTGAGGGACAGTGCCCAAGGCCTGAGATTAATCTCTAAGACCAACACACACACACACAAACACACACACACACACACCACAAAACTGGATTGAGCCTAACATGGTAGGGGTATGCCTGTAGTCCCAGGTGCACAAAAAGCTGAGAAACTAGAAATCAATTGAGACCTTGTACTAAAATGAACAGCAAACAAAAGGCATTAGGTTTTCCCCACCTCAGGCTGGAGGGCCCCTATGGTAAGAGTTTAGATAAAAGCAGGATCTCTTCCTAGTTCAGCTCAGATACTACACTGGAAGTAAATAAGTCTTTAGATGATTACACATAGGGCTTTCAGTCATCACAGTGTGTATCAGCCAGCATTAGTGACCCAGAACCTCAAACGCACCATTATGTACATCTATGCTGACGAAGCTTTCAGATGATGTAGCCCAGAAAATATCTGATAGCCATTGTCTAGAAACTCACTAAAGTATCAAATCATACCTGTCTTGAATTTCTGATTCATAAATTTATGAGCAAATAGTTGTTTTAAACTGCTAGGAGTTGGGTAATTTGTTACATGGCAGAAGCCAGGTGAAGGGAAGTGATAGGGTAGAGAGGAAGGTTAGCCAAGAGTTAAGTCCTAAAAAATAAAGAGTTAAGTCCTCATGTTAGCTGAGAGATCTGGTTCATTATACTACTTCACTACTTCTGTTAATACCTCAGTTTTGGCTTTGTAAAACCCACAAACATAACCATATTATATACAGCATATTACAATATAGTACAAAATTATAATCACCCCATTTTGTTTATAATCAAAATTATAATCAGCCTATTTTAGAATGTTGCAAATTCTACCAACATTTCACAGATTTCTTCAACAAGTAAAAGATT
>NW_012267365.1:1218397-1226042 GCF_000151885.1 Dipodomys ordii | reverse complement strand
CCATTTGTTAGGAAATGGAAAGACTTGGAAAAAATTAAGTAAGCCAGGCCCAAAGAAACATAGGTCCCAAGGTTTCCCTTATTTGCAATAACCAGTGTATGTCTTGAGTCAAGCAGAAAAGGTCAGATAAGTTGATATGAGGGAAATGAACCCTAAGATATGTATTCAAATGTTTTTTTTCTTTCATGCGATTGTTTCTAACAAATTTATAAGATTATTTCTTTGTTGCTTTGTATGTACCTCCCCTATTTTATAACCCCTACTTTCACTGTATTTGATGTTGGTATAATTTGTGGAAGGGAAGGGAAAAAACAAATCGTTTAAATAGGGATACAGGTGGACCCATTGCAACAATGAGAGTACAAGTCATTATGTAGAAAACGAACTTTACAACTTTGGTGGAGGGGAGCAGGGTTGGGTGGGGGTCAGGAGGAGGATGATAAGGGATGGGAAGGGGAAACAAAGGAGGAGGCTACAAGGCTTGATAAGAAATGTACTCATTATCTTGCCCACGTAATTGTAAAACCTCTGTTCAATATTTTCACAACAAAATAAAAAGGGGAGGATTGTTATGAGGAATCTGGGCTAACTAAGATTCAAATGTCCTTGTGGACCTGGGATAGTTTATCTTGAAGAATAAAGTTAGATAATAATAATAATATTATTATTATAAATAAAGAGTTGATGTTAAGGTGGAGCCATAGCACAGTGGTGGTCATTGCCTAACTCACAAGACTCTGCAGTACCACAGTGTGTGTGTGTGTGTGTGTGTGTGTGTGTGTCTGTCTGTCTGTCTGTCTGTGTGTCTGTGTGTCTGTGTGTCTGTGTGTGTATGTATTTCATAACTGGTTGAAACTTGATGAAACCAGGTGAAAGCTCTACACCACTTTGGATTACATTTTCATTTCATTACATTTACATTATTCATAAATGAATAAAGATACTAAAAACAAAACATTTTAAATTATAAAAAGAAAAATAGTAGACCATTTCCCTTTGTGATATATGCTCTAAAAAATACAAGATTAATTGCGAAATGTGTAACAGAGATTTGTTCACTTTCAAGGATCCAAAGATTCCCAGAAAGAAATAATATTCTGCAAAATGTTAATCTGTAAACTAGAAATTAAAAGGTTGTAACTAAATGACAATGGGAAGGAAGATTAAGAGTAGAAACAGGAACTAAGTGATATAGGGTTGACTGTATTGGTTTACAGAATATGCAAAGTGAGAACTTGACATGAACAGAGGAAAGAGTTTCCATCAAGATATATCTTTGTCAGCTGAGATTTGACAGGTTAAGATAAACTTAATAGATCAATGTCTCTTCATCCTAATTGGAACTGAAAAAAAAACACAGTAATAAAAAGACCAATTATATATTTACCTATCTACCAGGTCAGCACAGGCTACACACAGGAACTCAGAGTAGCCTATATCATAAAACAGTGAAAAAGCTATTTACTAGATTTTGGGGAGGTCCTTTATCTCTTTTATGCTATTCTAGTAATGGCTTTATCTTTTAGCTTTGTATAAAAGATTTAAAACTGCCTTTTGAATGACTATTTCACAAAGATTCCAGAGTTTAAACTTTTCACCTCTGGCTGCAAAGAATCAGTAGTACCTGAAATTTACTAACTTCTTAAAAACTAGGTATATGGAATGAAAGGATACAGAATATAATGCAACACAGGCAGGTTTCAGCAGCTCAGGGTGACATTTAGCCAGTGATGCAAATGAAACAGCTAGGTGACATGGAAAGACCTAAACGAATCTAGCAAGGTGCTTATTCTTAAACCAAACAGAAGGAAGTTTGACAGGGGAATGAACACAGCAGGACTGTTATTTCAGAGGTCAGAAGACTTGCTGTCCAAGCACCAGCTATGTCTGCACTTTCTAACATGCTTAATGCATGATACACACCACTATGTGCACAAGTACACACACATACATGCACACACATTGAATAACCAGTTGTTTTCATTCTAGTAATTTTTATCTTTAGATGTTCTCTCACTTATTCAGAGTCTTCTGAACTGTAAGAGACTTGAAAGCTATTATATTATCTAACAGAAGTAAGAAGAAAACTAAATTCCCATATCTTGGTTCTTTCACTATATTCTCAGAAGGGGATTTATATATATATATATATATATATATATATATATATATATATATATATATATATACATGTATATATAACATATACATGTTATATATTATATATGCATATCTACATATATGTTATATGTTTATATGTTTTATATACATGTATATATGTTATACATACATGTATGTGTTATATACATATATACATTTATACATAAACATGTGTATATATACATATATACATAAAGATGTGTGTATATATACATATATACATGTATGCATACATATATACATATACATATATACATACATCTATATCCTCTTCTCCTGAAGTTGCTTTTTAATCAAAACAAAAATTTTTAGACTTCAAAGATTGCAGAGGAGCAGCTGGGAGCTAACTGAGAGCTCACAAAGAAACAAGTTTTAATGTTCCAGTGAAAAATCTAAGGCCGAAGAGTCACCCAAGTGAGCCATCATAGTACAGAGAGTTTGGCCAGAGAGGAAAAAATCAGGCAGCCTGTTTAAGGAGACAGATTTGAGCATGCACCAGTGACCGAGGTGGCAGTGGCTTTGGCTGCCAGCATAACAGTAGACCGAGCCTGAGAAAAAGGTGCCAGAAACAGAGTGCAAGCAGCTTCTACTCACCACCAGTGTGAACTGACAAGGAGCAAAAATCTTCATCCTGCTGACCACAGATGGACGCAGATCACAGACAGCCTGAAAAACAAATGGAAGGTGAGTACTCAAAAAGACATTCCCATTCCTTCTCACAGAACAGAGTTTGGAAGGTAGCTCTTCCCCTATCACCCCAGAAGAATGTCATCTTTGATACTGGCAAAGACCGAGCCAGGGAGGCCAGTAGATACCTCAGGCCTTAGAATTAGACACTGCTGAGCCATTCTTCAACAGTGCAAAGCAACCCGATCACTGGGACTCAGTTCCATTCTGGGGAAAATTGACCTTTCCAAATGGGGGAAGGACCATCCAAGGCAGGGCAACTTTCTTCACAGAGTAAACAGAGCCAGAGTGGCCCCACCCTCTGCGGCATGCAGCAGCAGCTCTCCATGCTGCAGGAGGTTAAAAATAAATAAATTCAAAACCCTCATCCTCAAAACAGACAGGGAATCATCAAAGAAACAGAACTCTAGACCCATTTCTCAGATGACTATGAATGCAAACCTACAAAATCCTGGCCAATCAACTTCAACAATTCATAAAAAATAACATACACTATGATCAAACAGGATAAATTCCATGGATGTAAAGCTGGTTCAATATATGCAAATCAATAAATGTAATACATCACATCAACAGGAGCAAGGACAAGAATTACATGGTAATCTCAATAGATGCAGAATAAAGATTTGACAAGATCCAACTCCACTTTATGATGAAAGCTCTGCAGAAACTAGGAATCCATGGAATGAACATTCCTCAATATAAGAAAAGACAACTTACATTATAACTTATACTATTACTAGCATTATACTTAATGGCAAAAGTAAAGCCATTTCCTCTAATTTCAGGAACGAGACAGATTGTCCACTCTCTCCATTCCTCTTCAGTATAGTATTAGAATGCCTAGCTAGAACAATAAAACAAGATGCAAACATTAAGGGGATCTAAGTGGGGAAAGATGAAGTAAAACTCTCCTTCTTCATAGATGACATGATCTTGTATTTAAAGAATCCCCTAGACTCCCCCTCAAGTTATTCGAGCTGATCTGAAACTTTGGCAAAATAGCAAGGTATATTGTCAACGTCTAGTGTGTTGGGGTCCCTGGGTAAGGGTCACAAAATCACCAGGACACAGGGGATGCAGAGTGCAAACAGCAATTGCCAGTGCATGCTGTGCTTTATTGTTAGTGGGTATTTGAAGACATGCAAGCATAATCTTTGCCAAGATTTGGTTAGAAAACATTCACACAAAAAATTTCCACAGATACACTTTTACTTAACCTATGAGACAATGTCTAGGTATATTATTATCTAAACTATTTTAGAGCAAGCTCAAACCACTTCTCCAATCTCAGGAAAATGCTTGACCACCTGTTCATCTATGCCTAAGTAAGCAGAAGAGCCACTTCCTCAGCTCTCAGGAGTCTGTGACATGTGTTTTGAGATAGGAAGAGAGAACATTTTCCCTCTCTAGCCTGGTGCTCCAAGAGCTTTCCTAATCCCAAACACAGTCCTCAGATAATCCTGAGGCTGGAGCCTGCATCATTCTGCCCCCTCAACATAGACCCTGAGTCTTCACAGTATATAAAATTAACCCTCAAAATTCAGTGGCTTTTCTGTATGCCAATAATGAGAGTAACCCTATCTCCTCAAATAGTTATACTTTCTTTCTGCTAAAGCATTCAAACTCTTCTCATTGCTCTTTTGGAAACATGTAGTATATATTTCCATTCTGCCATGAACACTACAAGTTACTTCTACTGAATTATAACTCTGTACATACTGACCAATCTTTTTCCATCTCTCCATTCCCATTCCTAACTTGTATCTCTTATAAAATCACTGTTCTGGTCTCAATTTCTGAGAATTTAAGTCCTAGCACGAGTGAGATTATGCAGCATTTGCTTTCTGTGCTTGCCTTACCTCCTCACTTAACATGATCTCCAATGGTCACAGTAATGTCAGCATCAAAGGCCAACACTGTTCCAACCACAATAGAAATCAGTTCTATTCGAAGTTCTAAATAGGTGAGTGACTAGTGTCCCTCCATAGAAAACAGTCACAGCTTCCGTTTCTAAACCCTTTGAAAGGCAACTGTATATCCAGAGAATAGGGATGAATTAAGCAGTTAATAAAATTTAAAATCCCTACCTAAGTCCTAAGTAACATATTAACCTCAGATTCCTAATTAGAAAATGCATGGCTTGCAATAAAAGCATTTGCTATTAATGAATGTAAATTAATGCAACCAGTTTAATAATGTTTAACTATTGAAACTAATATTGAAGCATTTGTTTGCCTTCTTTCTTCACAAGTTAATAAAAAAACAAGTAAATTAGAGCACTGTGACATATCTCAATCGAAGAAAGAAAATCCTTCCTTTTAGAATGACTGATTAATGAAACTTGAATTAAAAATCAACCTCAAAGAAATTATGAGTGAAGGGGCTGGGAAGGTGGCTCAGTGGTAGAGCACTTGCCTTGCATGCATGAGGCCCTGGGTTTGATTCCTCAGCACCACATAAGCAAAAAGAAAGCCAGAAGTGGCGCTGTGGCTCAAGTGGTAGAGCACTAGCCTTGAGCTGAAGAGTTGGGGGACAGAGTCCAAGCCCAGAGTTTAGGTCCCATGACCGGACCCCCTCCTCCCCCCAAAAAAGAAATCATGAGTGAAAACTGTTGTCTACACTACTCTAGAAGACAAAGCCAATTTCAGTGTAGAAGTTTTCTGGCATAAAACAAATGCTTACAGTCTCATTGAATTATTTCACTACTATAATATCCTAGGTGTTACATATAGAAGGCACATAGGATGTGTATACAAATGAGAGATGGTGTTAATAGTCCTGTAGTTAGACTTTTCTTCATGTATCCCATTTCAAACACATCTATCCTCAAAACCTTACCAAGGGCTGCAAATTGGTGGATATCCATAAAGTAGGCAAATAGCTCTCAAGAAAATTCGACAGCAAAGTCAGCCTATGCTCAAGAAAACTCTTAAAACTCATTTTAAAAATATTTTTGTTTCATTTCTCCTAAGTACTATTTCCAAGTTCCTTCCAAAATTTTCCCTTGTCCTTTGATTGTCACATAATTAAAACTATTAGTTAATGCACCTAATTCTAGGTTTACAAGCCTATAATCATGAATTTAGAAGTGATGTTATAGATGTTCAATACATTTTCCTAAAATCAAACTACACACTATGGAAGCAATAATATCAGGGAAGTCTGCCAACCTAATTACTTCCTAAATTTTCTTGTGTCAGACTATTTTGAAAGAGCTATATAATCTATTCCCTGAGAGCTTCGACCTACTGATTGAATCTTGCCATTTGAAGCAGATATCGTGTTCTATAACTTTGTTTTCCTAGAGTTTCAGAAAACATAAAATTTTAGCTTCTTTTCCTATAGCACAATTGGAAATTTCTTCCTATCTTGGTTTCATTCCTCAGAATATTCTGAGATTACCTTATATTTCTTCACTAAAAGCTATTGTTGGGTTGAACCTGATGCCATCCCTTTCACCTATTAGACTCATTTTTGTAACTTGAGTGAATATTTACTCTATGGGTAAGCCAAGAATATTTTTGATACTTGGTGCTAAGTAAAATTATTCTGCTCCACAGTGAGTGAGATAGTTAACAGTTCTAAATAGAGAATATAACAGTTACCTCTACAAAATTTAGTCGTTTCATCCTGTTCAAATTTCTTGAAATTTAAATTCCACAATCAAGCATAAAAAATAGAAGTAAGTCACTGTTGAAACTTACTGAGTTGGATTTGCATAAATAGGTAAAACGTTCGTGTGTGTGTGTGTGTGTGTGTGTGTGTGTTTTAGAAAACACTGGTTTTCTGTGTTTTTTGCCTTTTCTAAAAGTCCATTATATATGTCTAAAAATACTATTTTTAAAAATACAACAATAAGTAGCTTTCAACTGCTATGGATCTTAATATTAAGACTCTATTAGCCTTTGAAATTCTAAATTTAGTTACATATTGTTAATCTAACAAAACAATGTACACCTTCTTTTGAATTAATCTATGAATTAGCAGAGTAAGTCAACATATATAGCAACAAAATTAGTTCTATTATTAACTTCATCATGTACATAATATTAATGATTACAAGGTCATGTGCAACTTCAGAAGACACATAATTTTTGGTAAGGTTCTAGAAGTCGTTGATAAATATTCATCAAACAGCATAAAGTCTTCATGCTCTGTGCCAAGCAAGTAAGGTCTAGTTTAAGTGTGATGGGAAGAGTCAGAGTACAATATAACCTGAAGCCACCCACAGCAATTCAGAGCCAGTAAGTCCCCCAAGAATATTCATTTTTTGGGGGGGAGTCCGGTCGTGGGGCCTGAACTCTGGGCCTAGGCACTGGCCCTCAGCTCTTCAGCTCAAGGCTAGCACTCTACCACTTGAGCCACAGCGCCACTTCTGGCTTTTTTTTTGCTTATGTGGTGCTGAGGAATCGAACCCAGGGCCTTATGCATGCAAGGCAAGCGCTCTACCACTGAGCCACCTTCCCAGCCCAGGAATATTCATTTTTTATGTCTTAAAAATAACCTGAATTTCAATGGCTTTGCAGTATCCCAGTGTATTTGATTTCAACTAGAATTTATGCCTGAAAACACTTAACTTCTAATGTTAAAACATTTTAGTTTTTTTTTAATTTTATTTTATTTTATTTGTGAACATGCTGTACAGAGGGGTTATAATTGCATGGGCAGGATAATGCGTACATTTCTTACCAAGCATTGTAGCCTCCTCCTTTGTTTACCCTTCCCATCCCTTCCCAGCCTCCCCCCTCCCCCCCATCCCAATCCTTCTCCTTCCCTCCTCCCCCCCACCCCCTTC
>NW_012267365.1:1214484-1218177 GCF_000151885.1 Dipodomys ordii | reverse complement strand
CGTTAGAAACACATGCATGAAAGAAAAAACATTAAAATACATATCTAAGGGTTCATTTTCCTGACATCACATTATCTGACCTTTTCCTCTTGACTCATACATATACTAGATATTGCAAATAAGGGAAACCATGGGACCTATGTAAAACATTTTAGTTTTATGTACCCAATTTTCTTAGTGTTCCAAATGAGGAGCTTCTGGTCCTCTGACCTACCCCATGAAAAACATTGTGTGGTCAAATAAGCAGAAAATCTATTCCTTCGGGGTATCTATAATCCTCTTTATCTATAATCCTCATTAGCTTTCTGTTTAAGTTGGGTACAGCATTCCCTAACTCACCTAACCATATAAACTTTCCACATGCTACCCTCAACATTTATTAACATTTCACTGACCTACAGAACACGTGGGGAAGTTTTTACTTCTTTACTTTAGTTATAAATTTATCCCAGTACTATTACATAGAGCTTTGTATTTCATATGTTAAATTTGTCCAGATTTGTGAAGAAATCTCTCCGATTCCTTTAAGACCCTCTAAAGGCTAAATGCACATACTATTTCTTTTCTAAAAGAAGTTGGCAATATAGGTGGGAAAAAGAAAGTTTAGTGATAATCCTTATCATCTGAGACACTGAAGATCTTTAATTACTTGGATCTTTCTAACATATTCAGAGAGACTCAGAAAAGACATCACAACAAAGAGGAGTACTTTCTGGAGGTCCCTTAAAAGCACTAAAACCCTCATTTCTGTTTGGCTAAGAAAAATTCCCTTTCTCATTATCTAAAATGCTTGACCAAACTTACCTCTCTGAAATGAGGGTTTTTCCCCCTTTTTATTAAAAAAACAGTCTCTGTTACAGATTATTTTGTTTTATTATTTGTAGTTTTTTCCTAGCTGTTCTGACAGAAAAGGATTTTCTAAAACCATAGATAGCTAATGCTATTTTTTCAGAAGTACACAGAAAAGAAGAATGGGTATATAAATAAAAAAAATTGTTTTGACAGGAAATGTGACTTCAAATTCCAGACTTGTTTAGAGCTTGCACAAAGTTATTGATAGACTGATAGAATCAAACACTGAGTTAGACCAAAAGATGGTAAAATTCTTTAAATGACTCTATGTGTGAAAGGATTATTTGAGAACAATAATCATAGGCTAGCAGAAGAGGGAGGGAAGGAACAAACATCCAGAGTTCTTTTGGACTTTACCCTGAAGCAAACCAAGTATAACTAAATGTTTAATGAAATCTCAGTCTAAATCCAACCAACACATGCACAAAAATGCCAAGAGGTCACTCATCCAGGGATACTACTAATGGTGGGACAAATAAAGCAAATGATGGACTTAATTCTGGGGTGATTTGAATCATAGCCACAATTAAACTTCAGTACCATGTCAAATACATTTCAACACTTTAAAATCCTTTGCTTACACAAAGGTTTTCAAGTCAACTAATGACTAATGACTACGTGGAACAAAAGCAATGTATGAGAATTGCAATTATCACCACAACAAAGGAAAGGAAGCATAGTTGATATTAATGGCCCACTGTATAGAACTCACATTAATTTCTCTCCATGAGTAAATGAAGTAACTTCTTAAATGTGACTCCCTGCCAACATTCAAGCTCAATGCAATCGATCTTCACACTGTAACCAGAGGAACCTTACAAACCTGATCATGGTCATTTCCCTACCTAAATAATGTCACTAGCATCCTCCTTCCCCAGAACTAAACTACAAATCACTGGTTTAACCTGAAAGTCCTTCCCAGTTTCCCTTTGTCCCACCCTCTTCAGCTACATCATTTGCCCTAACTTCTCCATCCTCACCCCATTTCCACAATTTATCCAGAGCTCCACACATAATACACTTCTTAATTTTTTCATACCTGAACCATTTCATCAGCTTTCTCTCTTCTTGGATTGCCTTCCCTTCAGTGCATCCCTTAGGAAACGATCAGTTGATCAAAATTATGTTCAAAGATCATTATCTCTTTGGAGGTCTTCTTTACTCTACCACTTGAGCCACAGCACCACTTCTGGTCTTTTTCTTTTTGCTTATGTGGTGCTGAGGAATCGAGCCCAAGGCCTCAAGCATGCAAGGCAAGCACTCTACCACTGAGCCACCTTCCCAGGCCTGAAATGACATATTCTTATCCTTATTTTATAAACAAGAAAACTAAGGTACTAAATTATTAACAATCTTGTCAAGTTGACACACCAGTTACCCGTAGAGATGTGAAGTGACTCCAGGCCTGATTTCTACATACAGTTATACTTACTGTGTGCTGACTCAGTTTTCCCGTCTCCATGTAATAAGGCTAATATCATGTGAACATGGACTGAAAGCAGAACAAATTATAATCAATAGAAAATGAGTCTCTCTTCTGAGCTGAGTCATTTTAGAGTACAACCCTGGAAGCCACAAAAGAGAGAGCCTGGATCTAAAATACACATTACACAATGCAGATGTGTTTCGCATCAGGCCTTCAGAAAGCAAAAGACAAACCAGTGATGATCCTTTAGTTCTCTAATTTGTTTTTCTTGTTGTCAATGCTGCTATAATAGAGACTCTCAAACCTAGTTTCTCAACCCTAACTCTACTCCAACTTCTCATTCAACATTTCAGAGTATTTTTCAGCTAACAAAGGCAGAAGAAAGAAGAGAAGGAAATGAATACAGTAAAGGCTACTAGTTTCTTCACATAGAAATAAAACAACAGTGAAGCAATCAGATAGAATATGTGAGGAACTCATGGAGAACCTCACAAATCCTATAGTACCTCAGGTGTAATCTCAGATTCCACAAGATTATCTCAGAGTAAGAGAAGAGGACTGAATGCAAACAAGTTATGCAGTTATCCTACTCCAACAAAAATCTTCTCTCGTCTTTCTACCTACACTACATTTACATATTAGTTTCATTTCCTGTGTATCAGGAAATCTTGTCTAAGATTGGAATACAGAGTCTAACATTGGAATACAGGAGTCAGAATAGCTTTTAGAAACAGCACAAATTCAATCACTCATGGACTTCTTTCAGTTTCTATAATAGTAGGCATTATCCTCTCTACTGCCTTTCCTATGCATTGGCCATAATAGATACACTCTTTCCAATACTATTAAATTTAGAAATATTAAATGTGTTTGCCTCCCTCCAAGTAAATTTACCATAGTAATTTACACTACTCACAAAAACCCAACTATATACACATTAGTTAATGGCAGTATTTCTCACAATGGTGAAAAACTAGAAACCTCAGTGTTCCACACTAGTTATATTATTGTATTTTCTATAAAAGATTATTTCATAGTGTTTTTAAAGTGATTCTTCTTCACAGACATGAGACAACCACATTTCAGGCTTGTGAGTAAAATTGTAAATTACAAACATCTGTATTTTGATTCTATTTATGTGTTTGTATATATGTCTGAGGACTATTTTGTGTATGGAAATAAAGAAGGCATAAAAATCTGCTTCAGAATTTTAACAGTTCTTTATTATTGATAGGTTTTGAGATGCACTTCACTTTTATACTCTCCTGTGTTGCTTCTGTTTTAAATGTTCATAGATCTTATATATATATATATATATATATATATATATATATATATATATATAAATATATATATATCTATTATATATATAATATGGTATATGCTTAAGATACCAGGTTCAATATCCACTAGCA
>NW_012267365.1:1204773-1206192 GCF_000151885.1 Dipodomys ordii | reverse complement strand
GGAGGAGGCTACAATGCTTGATAAAAAATGTACTCATTATCTTGCCCATGTAATTGTAACCCCTCTGTACAGTATTTTCACAATAATAAAAAAAAGAAGTCTTACAATCTGGCTAGGCATAGTGGTGCCTGGTTGTGACACAAGAGAAGCTGAGTCAAGAGAATCACGTGGGAATCTACAACAAAATCCTGTTTCAAGTAAACAAATCCAAAAAATAATAAAAAGAAGAATGTCACAACCTGAAATCTAAAATCTAGAAGTCTAGGAAAGCCAGTGGTGTAAACTAAGTCCAAACTGAAAATCTTGAGAACAAGTCAATTCCCTTGTATTATGTTAGTCCCAGTCTGAATGTCCAAGAACCAGAAATGCTAAATGTAACGTCAGGAGAAGCTAAATATCCCAACCCAAAGAGTAAAATTAACCCTCTTACCACCTTTTGTAATTCACCCTTTCATCAGATTAAATGATGCCACCAAAAACATTGATAAAGGTAATCTTGGGTGGGTGGGGGGAATGGGAAGGAATGGGAAGGGGAAACAAAGGAGGAGGCAACAATGCTTGATAAGAAATGTACCTTACCCATGTAATTGTAACCCCTCTGTACGGTATTTTCACAATTAAAAAAAGGTGATCTTTACTCAATCTACATATCAAAATACTAATCTCTCCTGTGAACATCCTCATATTCAACCAAAAATAGCTTTGTCAGCTATCTGGAAATCTTTAGCCCACTCAACTTGATGCATACAATTAGCCATCATAATTAAGGAGATATGGTGAGCCTTTTCTTTTTTTCCTTTTGAAGAATAATAGAGAAGTATATCATTTTGAAAACTTGCCAATAAAAGGCAAAAATTAAATATATGTCCTCGCTTTTTTTTTCGGTTGGTCATGGTCTGTTGGGCCTGGAAACTGTCCCTGAGTTCTTCAGCTCAAAGCTAGTGCTCTACCCACTTAAGCCACAGCTCCACTTCAGTTTTCTGGTGCTTTATTAGAGATTAGAGTCTGACAGACTTTTCTTCCCAGGCTGGCTTTGAACCGCGATCATCAGATCTCAGCCTCCTGAGTAGCTAGCATTACAGGCGTGAAGCACCAGTGCCTAGCTTGGTCCTTCTTTTACTACACAAATTACAACCACGTTTTTAAGCAAACAGTGCATGTTTCTCTTTATAAATGTATTCTGGACACTCAGCAAATGAAAGAGATCATAGAATTATAACATCACCATTGGGCAGCCTTTAATAATTTAATGTATCTAAGCACTGACCACCATTTTTCTCATGTTAGAAAGACACAAAGAGAGAGAGAGTCAGAAAGACAGAGGCATAGAATTCCATTGTGTATATATACCACATTTTCTTGATCCATTCATCTACTGAGGGGCATCTGGGTTGGTTCCATATCTTAGCTATGGTAAAT
>NW_012267365.1:1199237-1204723 GCF_000151885.1 Dipodomys ordii | reverse complement strand
TAGTTTACAGAGATCATTTCTACCTAGTTTCTATAATCAGAATGTTGCCTGTTATTACTCAATCTATAATGAAAACAATGAGGTTTCAAAAGTACATTCAGAGTTAATTCTTTCACTTCAGTTTTCAACATTAAACCATAAAGGTAGATTCTACATATAGGCCATAATTCCAATGAAATCTTGGGTAAAAAATCTTGTTGCAGAATGAGTTCCTAAGTGATAATGTTTTTCTCTTTCTGACCACATTTCCAATTTATGAAGTCATAAATGTAACAGTACCAGAAAACTTACTGGCTGTCAAATAAAGAAAAATAAGAGAGGCTCTAAACTATATTTGTTAACACACTCAGTAGTATATCAGACACAATATTGTGAAATAAGTTCTATACTTTAAGCCTCTTTTACCAGTTAAAGGATTTTTTTTTCAAATAAGAAAGTAATAGACAAAATACACCATCAAGTTTTCTATTTTAAAATCTAACCACCAGAATTTACCAACTAAGATTGAAAAATAGGAGAGTAAACAGGAAAAGGTTCTAAAATCCTAGTGGAACAATAACCTGTGATATCACGGGTTATTCCACCAGAGTATGTATGAAGTTTGATTTTAGGGCTAGCCCATCCATTAAACAGATGCTATATTAAACGTAAAGTTGCTTAATAACAAAGTATTTGTGTCACTGGCTATTCTGGTTAAATACACACTATATTCATTATGGTTAAAACAATAAAGATTAATTTGTACTTTAAGTCATAGTTCAGTTGGTTGCATAGCTATTCAGGAAAGCTCTCATTCATCTAAATGGTGACTTACGATACAAGACTCTTCCATATTGCAGTTTAACATTTGGAATATGTAGTTTCCAAGGTTGCCACAGAACAGATGCTGGGGAATAAAATAGAGGATTTTATGGATTGAGCTGGAAATTGCATATACCATTTACACCTATGTGCCTTTGTCTAGAATTTAACCATATTATTTTACCTTGCTCCAAGAAAGGTTTGAAAATACAGTTTATATACCTAGGAAGACAAAATGGATTTGTGAACATGACGGATGCTGCTGTAGTTTGATGTTAACTGTTCTTTTTATCTTTGTAGAACATATTAGATACTATGGTAATTTCTTTCCTTTTCTGTATGCCTCAAACTCATGTGGGAAAGGAACACTCACTGCTCTAAAGTATAGACCTAAATTTATCTCCAGCTTCTCTCTTTCCTCAGTGCTCCCACAGTCATCAACATTCCCGTGGCTCATTTTTTTTCGGCCTATTCCTTTATCACCAGCACCACCAGCCCACGTGTTCAACTAGCCTCTCCTGGAAAGAAATCTGTGCCTCCACTCTGACCTCAACCACAGTTTTCCCACCCCATCCATTGTCACCTCCACCAATGCAGAAACAATAACAAATCTTTATTATCCTAAGACTTAGTATCACTCTCCTTACCTTTACACTTCAGTAGGTTTACTTCAGGCTCTATAAACTGAGACAACTAACTTTTTGATCCTTTTGCTCAATATTATAGTTTAACCAGTTGTATTATATTCTGCCTCCAGAACGTCTTTACTGTCTGTAATTTGCTGCACCCTACTTTCAAGTCTCCTGTTCTCTATTACTAAAACATATGCTTCTGTGGCAGAAAAACAAACATTTCATTCTGCTGAAAATTTTCAGACTATTTTCCTCTAGTTTCAGGGAATAACCAATAAATTCTCATCATCTAAATCACCTATCTCCATAATGGCACATCAGAATTTCTTGATCCTTACTGTAAGTTGGTATTTACTGTTGAGCCTTCCTCTATGGTCACATTCTCCTTATTCTCCCCAACTTCTAGTAACTACCATTCTATTCTCAACTATGACATCAGCTTGGATAGGGTGGGGAAGTGAGGGTGGGGACGTTTTTTCTTTTCATCTTCTCATGACAGTTAACATGATATACTGAGTTTTATTTTAGAAAGGTATATTATTTTGACTAATAAACCAAAATTAATAAAAAGATAATAATGATAATAACAGTGATTTGAAGAACAAAACTAAAAAATCAGTGGCTTGACAGAAGTTTGTTTCTTCTCTCCTAAAGTCCAAATTAGGTATTCATGATAGTCAAGCAGCTCTTCTCTTGATGTAGGAATAGAGATTCTTCCACGGATTCTGCTTAACTTTTATACTTGGCTTCCAGTGTCACTAGTGCAAGAAGAGAAAGGATAATGATTAGGAGAGTTTTATAGATGAGGCCTGAAAATAGCACATATCCTGGGACTGACAATATTACATGGCTAGAACTCATTTACTTAAAACTTAAAAATCAAAGTAGGGTAAAGGATACTGGATCTGAAAAATAGCTTTCCATTAACTATTTTCCTATCACTCCAGCTCCTTCCTCCTCTGCATATTTCTAGTATTTTCAAGAACTTTCCTGATATGCTGCATCAAACTCTGAACTGGACTGTTAAATATCTCACAATATCTCCTACAACTACAAAACTGCTCTGCACACTAAATGAGTTCCTTACATATGGACTAAGGAGACAAACAATAATCTCTTAGGAGCTATTAAAGTATATATAGGCATTTCTTTATATTCTAAGTGATCCCAGACTTTAGAAATAGAGAGTTTGGCTCTACACATTGATTGTTCCTTTCCTTGCCATATAGATATACACTTGCAATATTTTAAAATATGAAATGCTTCAGCAATTTGTTTGTCATCCTTATACAGGAGAAATGCTAATCTCTGCATCATTTTGATCTTAGTATACAGTTTATGTTGCTGTAGCAAATACTTGATATTGCTTTCAATTGCCTTCAGCATGTTGATGCTCTAGCCAGCCCTTCTTTACTGTTTCTACAATATGCAGCAATGGATTCTACAACAAATGTAATCAAATAAATATAATCTCTAACAAATGTAATTATTCCATATTATATATTACATTGTTATATATGAATGTAATTACTAATATGTATTTGATTATAGTTTACAAGAGAATAAATAAATGTGAAACTGTTCAGGCTGTGGCCCATGGGAGCACTTGTTCACTTTGCAGATGCCCATCCCTAAAATAATATAAACTTGTCTTCTTTCCTCTCTTCCCACTGTTACCATGTGTTCATTGAAGAGTATTTAATAAATGAAGTCATTTAAGAATTCTAACCAAATCTACAATTTTATTAGCAATTCACCTTTATATTATCCCAATAAATCAAGACAGAAAGAGATGAAGAAGAAGAAATTAGAAAGCTAAAGAAGTCTTAAAAGTGTGGTGGATATTAAAGCAGATAGTTGTGAGAGAGCTATGATAGACTTTTCAATAGCATCCTAGTTAAACCATGGCAAGTCTATACATCCGAAGAATTTCATAATGCCTCTTCTTTAAACACAACATAAATATGAAAACATACATATAATTGCATCAAATCAACTTCATGAAGAAATAATATGGCTTGTCAGAGGTGTCTATCTGAATAGCATTGAATAGAGGCACAAATCAATTTCTAAAGCCAAACTAGAAGAATAATTCATGTATTTTTAAACAAAACTGGTAACAATTTCCATGATAAAGGGAAAAATACTTCAAATATTTCCAAGAATATTAAAGTACATGGGCTCAGTCAAAATTTCTATGTACCAAAATCAATATCATTGTATAAGTTAATGTTTGTAGAAGTTGTCATTTTAATTGACTTCTGTTTCCTTGGGCCATTATTTTTATCATCACAGTGATTATGGTGCTTTGAACTAAATGTTAATTCAATGTAGTTTGAAATGAAGCAGAACAAAATTTCTTTAAGCCACACTGACCTCTAGAGACACAAGATTATAAATATGCTGGAGTAAAATAAAAATGCATCTCAACAAAATCAACATGAGTAAAATGGGTTTATATTTTGTCACGAGTAAGCACAATAAACTGAACTGTGTGCAATACTCCACTAAATATACAGCATTGCAAGTTATTAAAATTTCACTGCAAAGACAAAAAGACAGAGGCAAAGATAAATAATCTAGACCAAAAAAGACTTTGCAACAACTGAAAATGCCCAACTTTACAAAGAATTGAAATGTATGTACCGGTACAAAGCCAGCCCAGGCAGGAAAGACTGTGAGACTCCTATCTCCAATAAACCACCAGAAAACCGGAAAAGGTGCTGTAGCTCAAGTGGTAGAGCACTCACCTTGAGCTGAAGAGCTGAGGGACAGCACCCAGGCCCAGAGTTTAAGCCCCACGACTGACCAAAAGATAACAAAAACAAAAAACTATTTTCCAATTTAAAAAGCAACCACAAAACCAAAAAGAAATCTACATTAAATTTACCTATGAAAAATCCTCTATTAGCCAGGTGCTGGTGGCTCATGTCTGTAATCCTAGCTACGTCTGTAATCCTAGCTACTCAGGAGGCTGAGATCTGAGAGTCATGGTTCAAAACCAGTCCAGACAGGAAAGTCTGTGATAGTCTTATCTCCAATTAACCACCAGAGAACCAAAGTGGTGCTGTGGTTCAACTGATAGAGCACTAGCCTTAAGCTGAAAAGCTCAAGGACAGCATCCAAGCCCAGAGTTCAAGACTCATGACCCAAAAAAAATCCTCTATTATTAAATTATATAATTAAACTGGTTCATAGAGTACATCACTGGTAAAGATGGTTATATTTGGTGTTGAATGTTACTGTAACAAAGGATAACAAAGTGAGCAGCTTGGAGTACACACAAAAAAATGAACAGTCTCACAGTTTTGGAGATTAGAAGGCTGAAGTCAAAGGTGTCAGCAGAACTTTGCTCCTCCTGCTTATTTCTAGCTTTTGTGGTGGCCATGAACTTTTCACATTCTTTGTCTTGCACTTTTACCACTCTGATATCTTCTTATAGTATCTTCTCTCTGCATGTATCACTTTATTTTTCTCTTTCCTTTTAAGGATGCTGATCATTTCTGATAAATGTACCACTCTACTCTCATGTTAATTTTAAGTAATACTACTTCCAAAGAAGGACATAGTCTGAGATACTAGATTAGCACTTTATCATACTTTTGGGAAGCATACATTAAAAATGATGATATCAGGCAGGCACTGGTGGCTCACACCTGTAATCCTAGTTACTCACGGGGCTGATATCTGAGGATCATGGTTCAAAGCCAACATGAGCAGGAAAGCCTGTGAGGTTTTAATTTCCAATTAACTACCAGAAGTGGTGCTATGGCTCCAAATGATGGAGTGCTAGACTCGAGTAAAAAAATCTCAGGGAAAGCACCCAGGTCCTATGTTAAAGCCCAAGACCAACAAAACAAATGATGATACCTATCACTGATTATGGGGAAATACATGTGCAGAGAAACCTGACAATTCTACTCTAATAACAACAGATGCTGGAGGGGATGTGGATAGAAGGGAACCTTACTACATTGTTGGTGGAAGTGTAAACTTGTTCAGCCACTTTGGAAAACAGTATGGAGGTTCCTCAAAAGACTCCACATAGAGCTC
>NW_012267365.1:1185190-1193670 GCF_000151885.1 Dipodomys ordii | reverse complement strand
AAGGGATGGGAAGGGTAAACAAAGGAGGAGGCTGCAATGCTTGGTAAGAAATGTACGCATTATCCTGCCCATGCAATTGTAACCCCTCTGTACAGTTTGTTCACAAATAAAATAAAATAAAATTTAAAAAAAAAAAAGAAAGACAGAGGCAGAACCACACCTTGTAAGTCTGTATCTTTCTTATACTGAGGATGGAGGGCCACCACCTAATTTGAGGTAGATATAACCAAAATAGTCTAACCATAATTGGATAAAACCTTGAAAACTTAATTATCAATTTGCAGAAAATAAACAAGGCAGAGGAATTTACTAAACTATACCATGAAACACTAAGAGAACAATCATAGAGAAAATCTGGGCATGGAAAATTCTAAAAGGCAAACAAAAACTAGGAAGGAAAAAGATGCAGGGGGTGAACCTACAAAGATTTTTAAAAGGTGTCAAACAATTATTGGGGTGTATTTATGTCATTTATAAGAAAAAATGTCAGCATGTTAAATGGCTGCTGTTAAATGGATGCTGCTGTTAGCTGCAAGAGTAATAACTATTCTGTTTTTTGTAGAGTCCTGTCCTTTTTGGTTGCACCATGAAGGTTTCCAGGTAAAGTCATATGTCTGAGATTTGCTTCAATATCAACTAGTGTGAAAGGTAGAGGACAGAACAGAATTTCCCTCGTTTGATTGAGGATAGATATACTGAGGTCACCAAAGAATTCTGTTTACTTCTGTATGAATGTTTGACTTTTTCATAAAACCTTGCAATTCACTGACATAGCTCTTGCTTAGTCTGGGTAAGGCCCTATGTTCAATCTCTAGCACCGCCAAAGACAATAAACAAGAGAAAAAAATCACTTCAAATTTGTTTCATATGTAGAATAAAAAGGAAACTAAGAACTAAATTTCTTCTATGACTTTGTGATCTGGGAAAGTCTTACAAGGATAAAATTTCCTCTTCTGCTATCAAACCATAAACTCTGTGAGTACAAAATCTGTTTTATTCCTTTCCTGTATTCTTGAGAGATAATTCAATGCCTTGTATACCATAGACATACAATACATTCATGTTGAATTATGTTGAATAACCTGCTAATATATTAGCTGCTTCATCAAAAAATCCTTTTGAAATTCTCTTTCAGGTGTGACCTCTAAACCTGTAAAGGAAATATTGATACTCAGTGATAATTCTACCGGGGACCTTGATTCCCACCAAATGTAATCATAAATGAATGAACTCATATAACATATGCCCTACTCAGGTAATATTCTATTTTTAGCAAGGTCTAAAAGTGAAGAATTTTACTGCAGTTAGTAGAGACTCTCAGCATACATTTTACATATATATAGTTTCAGTGTTTTAAATATGTTGTACTAAAATGAAGCCAGGGAATCCAGGATTGCGGGAGAGTCATTATAGGCAGCCCAAGCAAGTCAGGCCTGACCTCTCCACTACCATGATACATACGAACAGCAAACAACTTTACTTTTTCCACCTATATTATTGTCATGGTTTCATATAATGGTGTCAATTTTTTAAAGTTTCCTTATTTTAAAAAGATTTTTTAAAAAAAACATTTGTTTTCAAAGAAGTTAGAAACCCTGAGCAGGGTGCTGGTGGCTCATACCTATAATCATAGCTACTCAGGAGGCTGAGATCTGAGAATCTTGGTTTGAAGCCAGTCCAGGGAGCAAAGTCCATGAGCCTCTTACCTCCAATAAACTACCAAAAAAGCTGAAAGTGAAGCTGTGACTCTCAAGTGGCAGAATGATAGCTTTGAGCAAAAGAAGCTAAGGGACAGTGCCTCTGGGCCTGAGCTTAAGCCCCAGAACCAGCCCCCCCAAGAGGAGTTAACAACCTTATTTCAGAGTATCATTATCATAAATTTTTCTTTCCCATAACTGTATAGAACTATAACAGAGCAATGGGGTAACTAGCATGTTAAAGAACAAAACATTTGGGGCTGGGAAGGTGGTTCAGTGGTGGAGTGCTTGCCTTACATGCATGAGGCCCTGGGTTCGATTCCTCAGCACCACATAAGCAGAAAAAGCCGGAAGTGGGGCTGACGCTCAAGTGGTAGAGTGCTAGCCTTCAGCTGAAGAGCTGAGGGACAGAGCCCAGGCCCAGCTTTCAGGCCCCACAACCGACCAAAAAAAAAAAAAGAGAACAAATATTTGTTAAACATATTTTTATATAATGTAAAGTTTTCTGACAATCAAAAATGCCCACTTATTACCTTCTTTAATATTCCTGTTATTCTGTATTCTAATTAACACAAATTCATAAATCTTGTTCACAGTCTGTAATCAGGCAGTGTTCCTGACATATCCAAACTATGTGAAATTAATAACACAGGGAAAAAGTTCTCAGAGCAAAGCTGATTCTGTTGAGTATTGAAAACCATTCTTCTGCTATGAAATATACCCCAAAACAGTACTGGGAATTCAGTATCTGTAAGGGTGAACAGTATTTTTTATTATTCAAAACTATTTCAGTATTTGAATTATTATTATTCTCTAACTCCAGAGAACTAGAAACTTTAAGATGTGAAATGTAAAGCCTACATAAAACCATGTATTTTTTTTGTTTAAAAGGAGATGAATAGCTTTTCACTGAAGAAAAAGAAAGTATTAACGTATCAAGGCAGAAAATGAAAAAGAAGACAAAAATTGGGAAGAGATTATAGTGAAATACCGAAAGAGGCAGAGAATATCTAAAAAACCAGATCAGCTGAATCTTAGTTACCAGTATATCCACACAAGCATTTCAGTACTCATTGTCAGTGCAAGTCTTATCTCTGCTTCCTTTATTTGATCTCCATCTGGTATTATTTTCAGAACATATCACTGTGATCTCATAACTCTTAGGAAGCCATTATAAGGTTGAAGATTTGCTTTTCTACTTTAAATGAATGTCAGGATTATTAAATATACTATAAAATATTATGTCAAAATCTGCCAGTCAAGAAGAGAGGACTGCACTGCATTTGCAAAAACAATAATGCCTCTGTGTGTGTGTGCGTTTAGTGTGTGTGTGTTTGTGTACAAATGTGTGCATGTGCCATTAATGAGGCTTAAAATCAGGGCCTGAGAACTTTCTCTCAGCTTTTTTGCTCAAACCTAATGCTCTCCCACTTGAGCCAGAACTCCACTTTCAACTTTTTCATAGTTAATTGGAGCTAAGAGTTTCATGGATTTTCCTGTCCATGCTAGCTTTGAACAGTGATCTTCAGATTTCAGCCTCCTGCATAGCTAGGATTAAAGCATAAACCCTAATGTCTGGGTAATAACAACCTCTTAATCAGAACACCGGTTAAATGGTCTCACCATCCACTCTATGACATTAATGTTTGATCAACTTTTTAAAAAGAGAAGACCTTAAGTCAGTCCTACATTTCCATATAATATTAATAGACACAAAATGTAGAAACTCAAAGCCTAAATCTAAACCTATATACCAGAATAAATCATAGCTTCCAGCATTAAAGTACTCAGTTCTGTTTTTTGAAAACTATTTCTTTTAGGATGAGATTGTGATTGGGACACATTGTATACATGTACAGAAATGTCACACCAAAATTCTTCTTGTACAACTAATGGATACTAATAAATTAAAAAAAAACAAAACAGCAACAAAATAAAACAAAACAAAACAAAAAAAACCTCTCTTGAGCCAGGCATGTGGCTCACAAATTCTAACTACTCAGGATCTAGGATCCCAGTTCAAAGCCAGCCAGGGCAGCCATGAGACTCTTGTCTCCAAATAACCACCAGAAAAAGGGAAGTGAAGCTGTGCTCAAAGTTTAGAGTGCTAGCCTGGAGCAAAGAAGGTCAGAGATAGTGCCCAGGCCCTGAATTCAAGCCCCATGACTCACAAATGAAAAAAATCAAAAACAAAACAAAACCTCTGTCTAATATTTTTTCTGGAATCTTAAATATGCTTACCAAAGCAAAAATTATACTGCACAAGAGACAGTCAAAATGGCATCATTGAACATTCTGGATCACCACAATAATCAATAGAACCATCATCTTAACCATGATAAGCACAAGATTCTAGTATCAGATCTACACTGAAGGTCAGTCACAGGGCCTTAGGCCTCTTATCTATCTCTATTTTTCTCATCTCTAAAATATATAAATTGGATACAGCCCTAGATAGCACTAAAATACTCTGGATAGTTATGTTTCTGCAACTTCCTGTGAAGTGCAAAAAAAAGTATTCAAACATAAATATCTAAAGTTTACTGACTTTATGACTTACAGTGACCTTACAGTTTTACCTAATATAAGTTTTTGAAAAGCTATAGAAAATGGTATCACACACATACATACTCTATTAATAGGGTTTAAGTTATTTCTTTCTTGAATTAAGAAACTATAACAAGGGGACTTAGAAAGTTATAATATTGGTAAAAGCTAATTTGTGATTAGGTATGAACCTGAGCAACAAATGTCCCTTCATATACAAAATTACAACTGGGTATCTGTTGCTACTGATCTATCAAAACATCCTATCAACTTAAACTCTCAGAAGAAAACTATAAATTTACTTCTTTTATGATTATTTGAAGATTTAATTATTATTTATATTTATCAAGCATTTTGTAACTACTGAAACTGAGAATTCAGAATTAGGAACTTAAGTCCAAAAATTCTGGATATGACTAAATTCAACTCTTTCACATTAGAGGCCATCTATGTGTCTATATACACATTTATGCAAACAAATATCTACATACACACATACACATACCACCCTCCAACTAATTAACTGAATTTCCCAATATTCCATAGCTATATATCCCAAGGCTAGTGCTACTATAAGCATAATAGGTCAATATATGCAGTTGACAAGGTTATCGTCAAAATTCTTTCGGGGCTGGGAAGGTGGCTCAGTAGTAGAGTGCTTGCCTTGCATACATAAGGCACGGGGTTCGATTCCTCAGCACCACATAAGCAAAAAGATAAAGAAAAAAAGCCGGAAGTGGCGCTGTGGCTCAAGTGGTAGAGCGCTAGCCTTGAGCTGAAGAGCTGAGGGACAGCGCCTAGGCCCAGAGTTCAGGCCCCAAGACCGGACCCCCCCAAAAAAATTCTTTCCTGACTAAAATCCTACGCTCCTTGGAAATACTCACTGTCCTGAGAGAAATTAGATATTCCATTTTTCTGGTAGTTAATTGGAGACAAGAGTCTCATGGCTGCCCTGGCTGGCTTTGAACTGGGATACATGAGGTCATAGTGCAATGGGTGGGCACCCCAGTACTGTAAACCATGCACTGCGGACTCTGGGTAGGGCTATAAAGCAAGATGAAGAACATCTGGAACTTTCAACTCTGTCCATAGAAGGCAGGTTTTGCACGGGACTTCCCAAAACAAAGGGTCCAAATCCAGTGAAGTCGGACACAAAGAAAATTGACAAACAGACATAAGATAGATAGATGACATTATTATGAATAAGAAGACTTCATTAGTCTTTCAGGAGAAGAGGGGGAAGGGGATAAAGTGAGGACAGGGAGCAGGGGAGAGACAGGGGGTGGAGCAGGATAGAGGGAGAAGAGGAGGGGGAAGAGAGGCAGGGAAGGGAAGAGGAAGGAGGCAGCCGTGGGCGGTAGTGGCTATGCCAGGCCAGAAGAGAGAACAACAGCCTGAGAGCTGAGCACAGAGCGCAGAACTGAGGGCTAATGGGAGAGCAAGCTGCCTGCCAAGCCGGCCTCTGCTGCCTTCTCCCGCAGGTAGCAGCTCCAGCCAGGGCACTGGCCGCCTCGTGGCTCTGCAACAGGCAGCCAGGGCCAGGTTGAGGGAGCCTACGAGCCAGCCAGTGGGCAAGCGATTGAGCCTGGGTATTGAGCACTGCAGCAGGAGGCAGCCAAACCCAGCAGGCGCAGTGCTGGTGGCCTTGGGAGTGGCAGCCCGCCCCTTTGCCTGCTTGGCCCCTTGTTCGCCTTCCCTGCGCTCCCGACCACCGTGCCTGCATGGCTCTACACATCTTACATAAAGCCAAAAATAGTGATTTAATTCATAACTGATCACATGATTGAATATTAGAAATGATCATCTTTATTTTACACTCATTTACAGTGAAACAATGTTCCAGTTAGCTTTAAAAGGCATATGGTGCCAATTAGTAAAATGTTGAAAGCAATATTTTACTGCTAGTTTGCAAAATCATAAATGTTTAAAAAAATGAAAATATTTTTTAAAAATAGCAAAAGTAAGCCTACATTTTTAAGAAGAATGCTAGAGGTATCAGGAAAACACACTTCAAATTATGCTACAGAAACACAGTATACAACCAGATTGGTACTGGCACAAAAATATACCCAAATACTAATAAACCTTAATAAGAAGCCCAGGAACAAAACCACACCGCTACAATCACCTAATTTTCAACAAGGAAACTAAAAACGTGCAGTAGAGAGCAATAGCATCCTCAACAAATAGTGCTAAGAAGATTGGTTATCCACTTGAAGGACACTGAAAGTTGACATCTCTCACTTTCTCCAAAAATTAATTCCACATAGCCTGAAAATCTCAAAAATATGACCTAAAACTCTCAATCTACTACAGGAGAGTCTAGAGATTTCCCCAGAAGATAAGAGGCACATCTAATTATTTTCATAGTAAGATTCCACTTATCCAGAAAACAAGAACAGTAACAAGTGGGACTGCATCAAATTAAAAAGTTTAAGTACAGTAGAAGCAACAATCCACTGAAAACAAACAATCCACAGAATGAGAGAAAATATTCACTAGCTATTCAACAGGTAAATCAGTAAATGTCCAGAATATACAAAGCTCTGAAAAAATAAACAGAAAATGAATAAATAATTCAACCAATTAATGGGTAAGAAAACTGAACAGTTTCCAGATTAAGAAATCTAAAAAGTATTTTTACATCTTTAGCTATAAAGGAAACATGAGTTAAAAGTCCTAAGGAAACCTCAAAGGTTTCATCTCACCACAGTCACAGTGACAATCATCAAAAAAGCAAACAACAAATGCTGGTAAGAATTCAGGGGGAAAAGACCCTCATACATTGATGGTGGGAATGTAAATTAGTATAACCAAAATTAATATGAAGCTTCCTCAAGAAAGTAAAACTAGAACCATCTCCTAACTCTGTGAATCCACTACTAGGCATACATCCAAATGAATGTGAATCAAGAAAACCTTCTGCATGCCAGATACTGTTTATTATAGTCCTATTCGCAATAGCCAAATGACTAAATCCTCTGAATTAATACAAAAGATATTGTACATATACCATCAAATATTATATATCCATAAGAAATATGAAATGCCCTTTGGAAGGGAAAATGAATGGAATTGGAAAACATCATTTTGAGCCAGGCAAGCCTATATTCCTATAGATAGATAGATAGATAGATAGATAGATAGATAGATAGATAGATAGATAGATAGATAGATAGATAGATAGATAGATATAGATAGATAGATAAATAGATATCCATACACTTATAACATGATTCTAAATACATAGAAGGATAAGGGGAAAGGGAGGTAAAAGAAAAAAAATGATGGTGAATAATTTTTGGTTATGTTTAATCCCCCTCCCCAAGTTGTATAGTTCATTCCAATATATCATCTACTGGGTTTCACTGCTGAATTGGTTCATCTTATGTCCCATCATTTCTGTCTTTCCCCTTACCCTCACCAAGTCAGGTAAACTTTACATAAGACAAAGGTTACAGAAATCAAAAACAGCAGCAGAGGTTCCAGGAAGATGGCGGAGGAGAAGCTGGAATCTGAAAAAGCTCTCGCATAGAAAGCAGTTTTAGAGTTCCAGTGAACAGTCCTAAGCCAGAGAAACACACCAAGTGTGCCATCACAGGACAGAGAGTTAGACAAGAGAGGGAAGCCAAGGCAAAAAGACACATCTGAGCACCCACCAGCAGCCGCCGCGGCGGCAGCGGCGGAAGGGTCGCGGAGGATTACACAGCCAGGGCCATACCTGAGCGCTCACACAGAGAGTCCGGGATGAAGGAGCCAGACCCAGCATGCGAGCGGATTCTACTCAACACCAGCAAGAACCCACAAGGAGCGGACATCTTCATCCTGCAGCTTGCAGACCAGAGACGACCCAGGATCCAAGACTCAGCGTGAGTAGAAGCCCGACATCCTCACTCCTTCTCAGGGAGCAGAGGAGGGAAGGCCACCCCTCCCCCCCCCCAGCACTGGTGATCTCCATCTTGGATACTGACAAAGCTCGGAGGAATTGCCAGCTCCAACCCAGGCCTTGGAATAAAGCGAGTTATTTAGCAGGTCACAAGAACTTAATGGCAAAGTGACCTGCCAGACTCGGCTCCATCCAGGGAAAAGTCACCCAGCTCAGGTGCCAGCCATTGGAGTGGCTTTTCTCACTGGGAAACCAGAGCCAGAGGCTGCCCCTTCCTCTAGTAGCCTCAACAATCAATTGAAAAACAGAATCCCTGAGAACGGCTCCAGGCTGGGCTCTGTGAGTTTTTT
>NW_012267365.1:1182456-1185140 GCF_000151885.1 Dipodomys ordii | reverse complement strand
GTGATGTTAGGAAAATGAACCCTACGGTATGTATTCAAATTTTTTCTTTCATGTGATTGTTACTAACACATTCATAAGATTATTTCTTTGTTGCTTTGTATGTCCCTCCCTCACAGTATAACCCCTGCTTTCACTGTATTTGATGTCGGTATAATTTGTGGAGGGGAAGGGGAAAAACAAATCATTTAAATGGGAAACAGGTGGACCCATTGCAACAATGAGATGTACAAGTCGTTATGTTGAAAACGAACTTTACAACTTTGGTGGGGGGGGCAGCGCGGGAGGATTGGGGGGGCGGGAGGAGGATGGGAAGGGATGGGAAGGGGAAACAAAGGAGGAGGCTACAATGCTTGATAAGAAATGTACTTATTAACTGTGACCCCTCTGTACAATATTTTCACAATAAAAAAAAGAAACCTGACAGTTCTAAAATAGGAAACATTTTGGGCATGATGGCACTCACCTGAAATCCCAACTCTGGAGGTAGAGACAGGAAGATGAAGACCCATTGACCAGCCTGTTAGTAGTAGTTGGACATCATCATGAATACAAATAATAACAGATTCTAGTATGGATGTGAGTGAAAAGTAACTCTAGTATAATGTTAGTAAGAGTGTAAACTTGTTCAACCACACTGGAAAACAGTATGGAAGATCCTCAAAAAACTAAAAAAGAACTACAGTAAAATCCAGCAATTCTACTCTTAAAGATTACAAACTAGGGTACAGTAAAGCCACCTGAACAACCATGTTTATTGCAGCACTGTTCACCAGAGCCAAGGTATGGAATCAGCCCAGATGCCCCTCAATAGATGAATGCGTAAAGAAATTTATATAACTGAATTTTACTCATCCTTTAGAAAGAATAATATTGTATCATTTGCAAAAAAATGGAAAGACCTAGAAAATATCATTCTAAATGAAGTCAGGCTCAGGGAGTCAAATATGTATATTTTCTCTCATATATGAAAGCTAGAATTCATTTATAAATATAAGTAAACATCTTCAATGGTATGCAAATGTACACAAATGTATCAGCCAAAATCTGTTAGAGTCAGGAAAGAACTCACAGTGTAATTGCTAAGAAAGGCTGACTCACAGTCCAACAAAATAAACAACAGGAAATGAGTGTTCAAAAGTGAAAAGGGAGCTAGACAAATGAAGAACAGAGAAAGAATGCAGTCATAAAATTCAATGCTTATCTTACAAAACTGATAAAGGGGTGAAATTGGGAGGGATGGGGAAAAATTATGAAAGGGATGATATTAATCAAGATGCATTGTACTCATATATTGCTTTGTTGAATAGCAATTCCTTAACACTCCTACTTTAACATACTAAAAATACACTAAAAATAAAATATAAAATAAACATAAACATAAAAAGAAAAGTAATGTCATTTGCCAAAGTGGCATTTATAGGACAGAATCTATGTAATGTGTTTATCTCTGGCAGAGAGTAGAGTTGCACTGCAATGTATTACAATAAAAATTATAACACCTAAGGTTGGTCAAAGTGGCTTAAATCAGGTCCTTAAATATTGCTAGTGAAGGTGGATATGTCCCAAGGTAGATATGTTCCTGTGTAGTACAGACTGGGATCCAGAACCAGTGCTTTTTTGAAGTCCTGTAATTAATAATAATGAAGAAACTCAAGTTCACATTCAAACCTAAAAAAAAATCATAAGTATTTTTATTTTCTCCTTAAATCTGGTGACTAGCAGGAAACATAAAAACTAAACCTGGAAGATATTTTCTTGCCAAATAGGAAATAAGTTATCAAAGAGTACTGACATCAAACCTGGCTGAAGTAGCTCATGTCTGTAACCCTTACTACTCATCAAGTTGAGATCCAAGGATCATGGTTATAAGCTAGTCCTACCCAGACAGAAAAAAATCCATCACACACACACACACACACACACACACACACACACACACACACACACACACAACAACAGAAAAATCCATGTCACACTTACCTCCAATTAACGTCACCAAAAAACAAGAAATGGTGCTGTGGCTCAAGTGGTAGAGTGCTAGCCTTGAGCAAAAATGCTCAGGGACAGTGCTCAGACCCTGAGTTCACGCCCTAGGACCAGCTCAAGAAGTAAAAAAGTACTAACATTCTGTCTTGGGGATTCAGGAGCAAGTGAAGAACGTGAAGTGTGCAAAGACTAGAAAATAGGCACATCAATAAATGTAAATGGATTAAGACATATCAAATTCATTTAAATTTCAAGAGATCCTGTGATATTCAAAGTTATTATAGCTAAGGGTCTCTGCAGAAACAAGTGATAGATGATACATAGATAGCTAGATAATTAGATAGATAGATAGACAGACCGATAGATAGATAGAATTTAAAAATTACTATAAAAGTTCAGATAATCATGGAATCTTAAGAAAATGAAACCTAAAATATGTATTTAAATGTTTTTTTTCTTTCATGCATTTGTTTCTAACCCATTTATAAGATTATTTCTATGTTGCTTTGTATGTCCCTCACCTACAGTATGACCCCTGCTTTCACTGTATTTGATGTCGATATAATTTGTGGAGGGCAAGGGGAAAAACAAGTCATTTAAATAAGGATAAAGGTGAACCCGTTGCAACAATGAGAAGTACAAGTTGTCATGTCGAAAATGAACTTTACAACTTTGGTGGGGGAGGGAGGATTGGGTGG
>NW_012267365.1:1134975-1173050 GCF_000151885.1 Dipodomys ordii | reverse complement strand
TCAAGGCGGGAAGCTGGGAAGGGATGTGAAGGGTAAACAAAAGGAGGAGGCTGCAATACTTGGTAAGAAATGTACGCATTATCCTGCCCATGTAATTGTAACCCCTCTGTACAGTATCTTCACAAATAAAAAAAAAAACAGCAGCAGAAGGGAATAAACCAAAGGGAAAAAAAGGACAAAAAGGAAAAAATAAAGAACACCAAACAGTACAATAAAAATCTCTTGCTTCCATTTTTTGGAGTTTATTTCTATAAGTATCATTTTATATAATCACACATAGCCATTGAGCTTTTGCAATCCTCTCCTAATAATATCCTCCTTTGTGAATGTCCAAGTGCAATTACCGGTCTTTTACTATGCATTGGGATTACTTGTAGATTTATAGACACATTCTAATTACCACATGCAGCCTGTTTCTCTGGGTTAGTTTGTTACTTTGCTTAGAATAATTTTTCATAAGAAAATGGAAAGATGGAAAAAGTACAAATAATAAAGACATAAAGAACTTCAATGAAAGCTGTTCATCACTAGGAAATTGAGAAAGCCAGGGAATAGAAAGTGATTGAGAGGCTTATCCTGTGTAAAGCACATCTGAAATACCACAAAAAGAAATTACCTTAACGAAAGCTAAATACAACAAAGCTGAAGCCAACATCATACTAAATGAGGAAAACAAATCCTTTTCCCTTAAAATCAGATGAGAAAAGGTAACTTCTCTAACTACTCTTATTCAATACAGTGCTGGAATTCCTAGACAAAGCAATAAAACAAGAGAAATTTTAAAAAGAAAATAACTCAAATAGGAAATAAAGAACTCAAATGATCTCTATTAGCAAGTAATAGCCTATATTTAAAAGGCCATAAATATTCCACCAAAATTTCCTGACATCTTATAACTATTTTTGCCAACCATAGCAGGATATATCATCAGCACTCAAAAAGTCAATAGCTTCTTTATGTACCAAGGAAGAGCAGGGTGAGATGGATCAGGACAGAGGGACTGTGCCAGACCTGCTCCCCTGGGGCCCTTGGCAGCAGGTTTCTCGGGTCTCTGGATAAGCCTGTGAATGCAGGATAAATGCAGGAACAGGAACAAAGGCCTGCAGGAGTGAACCAGCGATCCTGGGATGTGAGCTATGGACCCTGGGATAGGCCACAGCAGGGTGACTGAGGACAAGCCCTCAGCAGAGCTCCACAGGGATCCTCGGTCAGGCTCTCCACAGGATAACCCATGGACAGATCTTTGTAGGTGACTGGAGACCCAGGGACAGACCTCAGCCTCTATCCTGGAGCCCTCTATTCCTTGCCTAGCCCAGGGCAGGGCCCCGCCAGACTGCCGACAACATGGCGTCCTTGGGCTGCAGAGGGCTGGCAAGGTGAGATGAACAGCAGAGGCCTTCCAGAGATGGAGGACAGAGAAGGTGGATGACCTAGAAAACTCACCGGCATTCTTGGCTTGGGAGCTCGCTGATGCATTGCCTGGGGTGTCCTCCTTGTCCCAGAGAGGAAGATTTCAGCCCATAACAAGGGCAGATGAAGGTCTTAACAGTCCTGGAAGGTCAGCCAAGTCCCAGATGATGTCAGGTGCCACGTGAGGTCCTGATGGTGGCTGAAAATAAATCCCTGATGATGGCAGATACACCACAAAACCCGGGCATCATAAGAAGGCCTGATGGTGGTGGGTACAAGGAGAAGCCCCGGATGACGGTGGATGCATCACAAAGACCCAGATGACTAGGGTGCAGTGAGAAGCCCTGGGGGATGGCAGTTGCAACAACAAGCCCGATGTTGGCGGGTGCAACCATGAAATCCCCGTTGATGGACGATGCCTGTCTGATGCAAGAGGTAGGGAATATACCACGAAGCCCCAGATAACTGGAGTTCAATGAGAAGCCCTGGATGACAGCAGAACAACTCAAAGTCCCAGATAACTAGTGTTAGAAATAGCTCTGGATGTCAGAGTGTCGCATAGGAAAGAAAGGAACTATGCAAAGCAAAGTTTACTTCTGCATAAGGGTAAGCCATAGGCAGGCATCTGGCAAGCAAGCACACAGAGCTAACCCAGCAGGCCCTGCCCCTCTACTCACATTGGCTGAGCTCATGTTCACAATCTGCAAAAGCATGTGGCCTAATTAACAGGATGTAATTACACTTCAAGGAGCTTTAAACAGGATGTCTTAAAGTGCTCAGGAAAAGGATATAACTAAAATATGATTAACAAGACCCAAGCCACCTAGGCAAAATTGAAACCCTTCAAAAACAGAAAAATTCTCCTAAGATTAACAAAGGAAAATAACTACTTACTTGGATAGAAAAGACTTTTTCTCACCCTGGGTGCAACACTAAACTCTAGATGGAGCTGGGACTAGTGACTCAGGCTTTGATCCTAGCTATTCAGGAGACTGCGATTTGAGGATCACGATTGCATGCTAGTCAGGGCAGGAGAGTCCTTAAGGCTCTTAACTTTAATGAACTATATGGAAAAATCAGAAGTGGAACTGTGGCTCAAGTGGTAGAGTGCTAGCCTTGGGCAAAATGAAGCCCAGAAAGAGCACCCAGGATTGGCACATAAAAAAAGGAGGAGGAGGGGGAAGAGGAGAAGGGGGTAGAAGGGAGGAAGAGAAGGAGGGAAGGAAGAAATGAAGGAAGGAAGGGAGGAAGGAAGGAAGGAAGGAAGGAAGGGAGAGAAAAAGAGAGAAAGACTGAGGTGCAGTGAGAACTGTTGGCCCTAGACAACTGGGGTGAAACTAGAAGTCCTGGATGACAGCCTGTGCAATATTTCATGGCCAAGACAGTATCCAAGGAATACTAGAGTGACAGCCACATATGCCCACCAGAATCCCCCAAAGATTCACTGTGGATTTGATATGAAAAGGCTTCTCTCAAGTTCTCCAAACCTTTTTAAAGACCACATTTAGTCCATCTATACATACCAGATATGAAGAAGTTGTCATTCTGTGACAAAGTAGAGGGACAAAATCACACTTGCAAATACTCACTCATTTGTTTGTAGAAAACAGAAATGTCTGCTGGAAGTGATTTTGAATGAAGATGTTACACCACCGCTGGACATGGCAGCCAGAGCAACATTCCTGTTTGCTCTGTGGGCTAGAGGATGAGGAAAAGAATACCTTGCAAAGGAACAGGAGGGGCCATGCCACTCATGGAGGGGGGAAGACTTGAGAGAGAGAGAAAGAGAGAGATTTTTTTACACTTTTTTAAAAGGTAGATTAATTAAATTAAAAATCTTACTACCCATGGATTTTATGGTTATGGGCAAATCACCTACTGCTTCTGATACCAAATGTGTATAATAACAGCATATTTTTTATGGAGTCATAGGTAAAATTAGTGCTCAGAGCGATACCTATTAGTATGAGAAGAAATATATTTGATCTTTGTCCTTGATTCCTGGAGCAGAGTTCCTAAAATCTCAGAATTTCCTGAGTAATATGAATGTCTTTTTATTTATAATGAATTTATTTCAACAACACCTGAATTTATGCTAGTGCAATTGCTTAGAGTAGAAACCCTAGATAGCTAAGTGATTAAAAAAAAGATTGGGGGATGCTTACAAACAAGACCACACTAAAGCTACCACCACAACTATGTTTATTGCAGCATTATTTACCATAGCTAAGATATGGAACCAACCCAGAAGCCCCTCAGTAGATGAATGGATCAAGAAAATGTGGTATACATACACAATGGAATTCTATGCCTCCATCAGAAAGAATGACATTGCCCCATTTGTGAGGAAATGAAAAGACTTGGAAAAAATTATTAAGTGAAGTAAGCCAGGCCCAAAGAAACATAGGTCCCATGGTTTCCCTTATTTGCAATACCTAGTATATATATGAGTCAAGCAGAAAGGTCAGATAAGGTGATGTTAGGAAAACGAACCCTAAGGTATGTATTTAAATGTTTTTTTTCTTTCATGCATTTGTTTCTAAAGCATTTATAAGATTATTTCTTTGATGCTTTGTATGTCCTTCCCCCACAGTATAACCCTTGCTTTCATTGTATTTGCTGTCGGTATAATTTGTGGAGGGGAAGGGGAAAAACAAATCGTTTAAATAAGGATACAGGTGGACCCGTTGCAACAATGAGAAGTACAAGTTGTCATGTTGAAAATGAACTTTACAACTTTGGTTGGGAGGGATGGGGAGTATTGGGTGGGGGCGTGGGGGGAGGCTGGGAAGGGATGAGAAGGGGAAACAAAGGAGGAGGCTACAATGCTTGATAAGAAATGTACTTACTATCTTGCCCATGTAATTGTAACCCCTTTGTACAGTATTTTCACATAAAAAAAGATTGGGGGATTGAAACCTTTAGCCTTTACCCACCAACCTCCAGGAAATGGAGAGTAGAAAACAACACCATTCCATGCCCTTCCCTATCTCGCTCATCTAATTGTTCCTGAGCAATCATATGATCAGTATTGCATTGAACTGTGGGATTCCTAGATGATGTGAGCTAGAGAATAATTGCTTGGTGTGTGTAGAATAGGACAGGACTAGGGAAAACGTTACATCAGGTCAAAATGTGTTATTTTTTTTTAAAGTATAGCCTTTTCGTTTGTGTGATTCCCAGCCTGGAAAGTAGTAAAGATGTGTTCACTGTAGTTATTATTGGAAAAGTGATTGCCACAAACACTGTCAAATGTTAATGAAATTAAAAACTGCACTTTGTGAAAATATCTACTCAGAATACAACAGAAACACTCTTGTAATTGTGCTTATACACTTCAAAGCAGAACACGACACTATTTAATAAATTAAATTAATGTAGACAGTTAATCGGCCTAAAAAATCCAGGTCCAATTTAGACCTGCATTGGATCTTGTAATATCTAAATACCTGTATCAGCTCTCCATCTTACCCACTTGGCCTGAATATTTCTAATTAAATAATTATTTGAAAACAAAAACAAATATGCTATAACAAATCATTCCATTTATGGCTCTTCATATAATGCGGTCAATCTTAGTTTAAACAGCCTTCTCTACCTAAGACCTTTTGTGTGTGTGTGTGTGTGTGTGTGTGTGTGTGTGTGTGTGTGTGTGTGTTACCAGGGCTTGAACTTATAGCCTAGCCACCGTCCTTTAGCTTTTTTTCTTTGCCAATCCTGGGGCTTGAACTCTGGGCCTGGTGCTGTCCCTGAGCCTCTTTGTGCTCAAGCCTAGCACTCTACCACTTGAGCCACAGTGCAACTTCCAGCTTTTTCTGAGTAGTTTATTGGCAATAAGAGTCTTATGAACTTTCCTGAATGGACTGGCTTTGAACCCCTATCCTCAGCTCTCAGCCTCCTGAGTAGCTAGAATTACATGTGTGAGCCACTAGTGTCCAATCTACAAATATCAGTTGTAATTTATAAAGATGAGAGTATACACAAACATTAGATTATAATATATGCATTCCATAAATTCAGTAATGAGGAAATACATTGCATGAATGCCACTAAATAGAGTGAGGCTTAGTTATCTGTCTTGGAAGTACCCTAAACATTGTCCAAGAGAACAGAAATCCTAGCCCATTGGCTCTAATTAGAACATGGAATCTGTATCCAAAAGAAGAGCTTGTCTCTAGGCTTTTCTGGTTCCAAAAGGCTCTGTTAACTCCATAATAGTTATTAATAAAATTCTTGGAGACTCCCAGGACACAGAAAGACAATGTATTGTTAGATCTGATAAATCTACTAAACTGGCCACTTCACAATATGTAAGGCTTTTTAAACTGCCAGTAGTGTAATTTACAAACTTTTTTGTGTGCCAGTTCTAGGACTTGAACTCAGAGCCCTCCCACTCTGGCAAAACTTTTTGCTCAAGGCTAATGCTCTACCATTTGAGCCATATCTCCACTTCTGGCTTTGTAGCCAGAATTATAGTAGCTGGAATTACAAACATAAGCTACTTGCACCCAACTGAATATTCCCAACCTTTTCAAAATGTAATCTTCAGAATTGAGGTATTTCATAAAGCAAGGAGGCTTTCCAACAATGGTTCTTTTAAAATGACCAGCTTAAACAAATAATTTGAAAAATGACCAACTTTTATGTTCTAGATATTCTCATAGAAAGAAATTGGTATTACAAAAGATCATTTTCAAGTTTCAAATGGGGTTACAAAGGAGACAGTAGTAAAATAGCCAAGAACAAATTTTTGCCATACAATAAAAAGTATCCAAAACCTAGAGGTCAAATTGGGAGCTAAGTTTCTTCATTATCCTGTTCAACAACCGGTTCTTCCTTATTTCCAAACTGGCTTCCATTAACTAAATTTATCCTTTAATAAGGTAAATTTATTCTTTAGTAAGGTAGAACAATTGAAAAGGAATTTTTTTCTGTTTTAAGTGTTCACTTCAAAAATAAAACTGAGGCCGGGCACCGGTGGCACACGCCTGTAATCCTAGTACTTAGGAGGCTGTGATCTGAGGATTGTGATTCAAAGCCAGCCTGGGTAGGAAAGTCCGTGAAACTCTTATCTCCAACAAATCACCAGAAAACTGGAAATGGTGCCCTTAGCTTAAGTGGTAGAGCCTTGAGCTGAAGAGCTGAGGGACAGCACTCAGGCCCAGAGTTCATGATCGACAAAAAATCAAAGTTCCTTTGATTCTAAACCTTTTTCTTTTCACCAATCTTTTTTCCTTTCCCTCTTTTCTTTTCCTTTTTCTTTGCCAGTCCTGGAGCTTGAATTCAGGACCAGGCACTGTCCCTGAGACTCTTTGTGCTCAAGACTAATGCTCTACCACTTGAGCCACAGTGCAATTTCTGGCTTTTTCTGAGTAGCTTGTTGGAGATAAGAGTCTCATGAACTTTCCTGCCTGAGTTGGCTGGGAACCACGATTCTCAGGTCTTAGTTTCCTGACTAGTTAGGATTAAAGGTAGGAGCCACCTACACCAGGCTTCCTTTCTTCCTTCTTTTCTTCATTCATTTCTTTTCATTCTTTCTTCCTTTCTTTCATTTTTTTACTTTGGCTAATCTCCAAATCCTGGACTCAAATGACATTCCTAACTCATTCTACCAAGTAGCTGCTACTTCTACTGCCTAGAATGCTCTTCTCCAGTCACCCAGCTGCTCACTCCCACATCCTGCCCCATCCCCACCCACCAAAGAGGTCTACTCTATGATACCCTGCTCAAAAATACAACCTTGTGCACATGCATGCACACACACACATGCATGCAAACACACAGTATTCCCACTACTCATCCTACTCATTCTTTCTGCCTTACATCTTCCTTCTGATGTATTCTCTTTATTACTTTTGTAAATCTGGGTAATGTCATTCTCCATGCTTGAGTGTAAATTCACAAGGAGAGATATTTTTGTGCTGTTCCCAGCATTGTGTCAGTCTGCATCATGATGTCTCTCACCCTGTGGTCACTCAGTAAATATCCATTGAATGAAGGCCTACCGATTCCCTCACACACTTATTTGACAAGTATCCTGCTGCACATGGTCAAAGCTCTTTCCCACTGCTTTCTCATGACTCCCCTCCACAGCCCTTCTCACCCTTGCTTCATGGCCTCCTCACCTGTGTTTCCATGCCCTTTGCCTGAAGCCTTGTGTGCCTCAATCTCACACATGGAGTGGAATGCACACACCAGCTCCCCTGCTCCTCCTCTGGGAAGCCTTTCCATCCCACATTGGCTCCTCCATCTTCAGTTCTTCCAAGTCTTTCCTCCGGCCCTGATCCAGTCCTGCTGGCTAGAAGCCTACATAATGGTCTGTGTGATATTCTAGCTAAGCTGTGGGAGCCTCATTCTCTGGGCCAACTTTTGGTCCTGTCTCCTTCACCTGCTGAGCCAAATGCATTCCAGCTGTTCCATAAAGGTTTAGGAGTGTTCTAGCATGCCTGTGCACCAGACCGTCCATTGAAAAGTCAAAGGTAGACCTGAGTTTTGGACAGTAAGCTCATCTTGCCCCTTAAGACAAGACTGGCATGGAATCATAAAATGACTTGCCTCCTGCTTGGCATACTGCCACTCCCCCACACATCTCCACAATGCAACCCAACACTGAAATCACAGCGGCCATGAGGTACCCTCTCTACTGCACTAGGACTACAAGACACTAGCCTCTTAAGCCAAACCCACAGATGTGAATTGAAGCTCAATCCCTCACTCTGAGCCTCAGCTGCACTTCTTGGGGCAGCAAGGCCTTGTCTCCTGGCAGTCTCTGCATCACTAGGAGGAGATCATTTCTGACACATCTAGCTCTGCATTGAGAGCTGAACTTGAAGGAAGAAAAGAGCACATTTTCCTTCCCAATTCCCTCTCGACATGCACACAAGGTTGAGTTTGAAGGAGGCTGATTCCCAGAGGAATTCCTGAGCAGCCATCTGCTTGTGTGCTTCTGAGACATCTTGGTAAAGAGAGAAGGAAGCTCCTATTCAATCATGCTGTTTCACTAAGAAATGGAGGTGCACATGTCCTTGAGTGTGCACATATTCTGATATTCTAAGGGTGTTGATACACTTGCACTATACATGTCCTTCTCTCCCTGTCCATTCTGCACAGCAGACTAACACCACCTTCCTTCCACACCCATTTTTAATGTGTCACTGACACAGCTGTGTGTCTGTGACAGATAAGTACACAAATCCCTTTCATAATAACAGAGAAACCAACCTGTGCCACAAGAGATGAGCCAAGTCAAGTGCACTGCCTGATGCTGGAGGCTCCGTAATCCTAACTATCATAGAAGCTGATACCTGGATTGCAGTTACAGCCAGTCTGAGAAGACTCCATCTTCAATTAAGTAGAAAAATGCAGACATGGGGTGTGACTCAAGTGGTAGAGCACCAGGCATGAACATGCAAATTGAAAGATAGAAAGAAAAAGAAAGACTGAGACAGAGAAATGGACAGAGTTAGAGACAGATTTAAGAACAGGAAGAGAAAGAGAGGTAAGAAAAGAGGAAGATGAGGGGAAGGAAAAGTAGTCTAAGAGACAGTATGAGGTAGAGGAAGAGGAGGAAAGAGAGATGGTAGAGAGGGGGAAAGGTGGGGAAAGGTGAAAGAGACAAGTGAAGAAAAAGGAAACAGAAAGAGAATTAAGAAAAAAAATCACTGAGATAAAGCCTTGGTACCAGCACACACTCACAAACCCATACACACAACAAAGAAACAAAAGGAAAAAAATAAAAGTCATGGAAACATCATGGAATTTAACAGTACTTCCCTCCCCACATACCCTCTTCACTGAACACTGGACCATGAGGAGTTCAGGATTCCTCAGCTCCCTTCGTGACCTTCCGCCTCTCAGTTCTCCTTCAGCTTCAGTGTCAACCCTGTCATTCACCAGGTGCCTATCCTTTAACCTCTTTAGTCCTCACTGCTTCTCTCACCAGAATCCCACCTCATTCTTTGAGGTGCTCCCAAAATAATCCTGAACTGCATTTGTAAACCAGGAGACCCAGCCCTCCTCTTGCTACAAATCTCATCAGTCAGCTCTGCAGGCTCAGCCTCCTGACCCCAGTGTCCACAGAGCACAGTACAGCTGTGCCCAACTCCTCCCCATAACACACTTGTCACCCAAGACAGCATCAGCCCTCAGCACTTCCTCTGTGTGGAAATCTAATGGCCCTGGATGAACCAACACAAATAACCCAGCTATGGAGGGTCACATCCAATCTTACTGAATCTCCATTCATGTCCAGAAGTAGTCATCCCACCCAGTATACATCCTCAGACCAAGTCCACAGAGGCCTGCTCCATCCACAGGCACCACTATACCTCCATGTTCTCTCAGGTCTCCTCCTCCTTCAGAGGTTTCTCCAGCTCTCACTGAAAGGAAGAGGAAATAATTTAATTAATATACTTTGTGATTCCAAAAATAGGCTCTACATGTTCACAGTGGTCTCATATGTGAAACTCAGCACTCACAGCACTCTGTTTACCTGAAGAGAAAAATTGTGCTAACAGAGGAAGCTGCAATAACGACTTCAGGGTGTATGCATTAGGGTCTTTCAAATATGTGCTTTATCTTTTACCACTGTGAGCAAATAAATGTGAAATCGGGTCCTTCTGGATGATGGCTTTATTTTGGGATAGCGATGAGTTGAGGATTATAGAGAAAACACACACACAAGAAACAGCATTGAAATGGAGGAAAGTGGGGCAGAAAACCACTGACATGGTACATGGAGACAGGTCCCTCTTCTTTCCCAGTGAAGACTTGCCCTTATGCTCCAACCCAGCCAGTGTAACTGGTGTGCTCAGGAGTTGGACCCAGTCATCTAGAGCCCGCAGTAGGAGAAGCAGAGTCCAGGATGCCTCCTGACCCTCAGATCTATGGGCTTCAGCTCAAATGTAAATACAACAAATAAGTATATAAACAGACAAGAAACACATGGAAGGTAAGGTGATTACCTGCTGTAGCATTTGGGACAAAAACACCTCAAAGGACAAAGGTGAAGGGTTGTCGGATGAAGTTACCATGTGATCAAGCTGCAACCCCTACCACCTTTGAAGGTAAAGACACCTTCAGGTTACTTTTCCACTTCCCTTTCAGCCTGGGAAGGCCAGCTCAGTGTCAGATGTACTTTGACCAGAAGCTCGGCTGCAGAATCTTGTAGCACCAGGCACTCGGCCTGAGTATGCTACACGGAGACTATGCCATGAATGCTGGGCTCACAGCACTAGTCATGCCTCCTGAACTGAGTGCACTAGTGTGTAAGGGACTGGTAAATAGTCACAAGAATCAAGTCTCTGTGAGAGCTTGGGGGACTCTACTACTACTCTTCCATGAGGCCTAGCAGACCATTGCCAAGGACACTGGGCACATGGGAGGATGCTGCTACTGCTACCTTGGTAACCATGTGGTAACCATGAGGACATCGACCAGAGACAGGGAGAGACAGGGAGAGAGAGAGAGAGAGACAGACAGACAGACACAGAGACAGGGAGACAGAGAGACAGGAAGACACAGACAGAGAGACAGAGACAGAGCAATAGAGGGAGAATGGATTGATCAGGCAGGTTTGAATCTCTTGGCAAGTATAAATTTTACAGACATAACAAAATTTCATGAAACCAAAAAACAAAATTAGGAGCTAATCCCCAAATACTGTACCTATTAAAGCTGATTTTTTTTAAAGATGCTTTTACTGTAGCCCAGGCTTGCCTTGAACTCAAGAACTTTCTGCATTAGCCTTCTAAATGCTGGGATCACAGGTTTGCACTACCAGTCCATCATAAAAAGATCATCTCCCATCCTGAGGCTATCCAGGTGTACATCAAGGGTTGCACCTTTTAGAACATGCTCTTGTGACAGGAAATTCCAAAGGATTTCATAGCTCTGGGTCAGATGCTACTATAACTCAGGAAATTACTAAGGTCTTAGGAGCTCTGATTGAGCAACCAGGGTCAATGACCAAGTAGTAGAACAAAAGATCCTACTACCACCCCTGTTACTCAGGAAAGCATGAGTGTTTTTGGATTTCTATGTCAGGAACCATGGAAAAAGGCCAAATACATTATCTTACAACATCACAGGCAATCACAGGAGATTGTTTACAAACAGAATGAATGACTCAGTAAGTCATCCTATCAAGGGTATTGGGTTTCTTGGTAGTTACAAATATGGAAAAGGAAAAAAAAAACCTGGAAGAATATATGGGGTGAGATTGCAATTGGAGGTATCAGTGTGAACTCATGATTTTGAGTATATATAGATGGATATATATACATAGATTGGTGTACAAATCAGAAGTTGAGACACTCAGGAGGCTAAGAGCTTGAACACTGAAGTTTGAGACTAGTCCAGGCAGGAAAGTTTATTAGACTTCACCTCCAAACCAACCAGCAAAAAGCAGGGCTTAAAGGGGGCTCAATTACTATGAAACAAGCAAGAGGCTCTGAGTTTACATTTCTGTACTACTAAAAGAAATTAATATAAATTTAAATGTGTGTATGTTTAAATATACATATATAGAGTTGTATATTTCAATGCACACCCACACACATGCATACATGTATTGTGTATATTCATTTTATATATTTTCCAGTTCTCTTCTCCAAAAGGGCCTAGGAACAATAATATCTCAAAAGCAAAAAACATACCCAATACTCAGATGTTGGTTTCTAAATGCCATCCAGCCACAGCTCCTGCGATAATAGTTGATTAAAAGGCCAGAGCATGGAAGGTACTAAATAAACATCAATCTTGAGAATTAGTGAAGAACAAAAGAACTTATGAGGGGTTAGGTGTAGAGTGCTTGCCTAGCATCCATGAAGCCCTGGGTTCTTCAGTGCCACATAAAGAGGAAAAGCTGGAAGTGGCACTGTGGCTCAAGAGGTAACGTGCTAGCCTTAAGCAAAAGAAGCTCAAGGACAGTGCCCAGGCCCTGAATTCAAGCCCCAGGACTGGCAAAAATATTAAATTAAATTAAATTAAAGCACTAATAGAAGTCTGTTAGCAGGAGCTCCCACTGGCCAAGTCTGGAACCATTTGCCCTAGCCACCTGGTGGGATGCAATGGGAGACACACAGTGTCACTTCATGACAGCCTTCCAACCATGCAAGACCCAAGTGAACTCATGATAAAACTTCAGACAAGACTAAGTGGAAGAACAATAGATAAAAAAGAAGTGGCATATAATTTTGAAAACAGTCAAGAAAATCTTGACAATTTTCAAGATTGAAGAAGAATGCAGAGTCAGGACCAGTGAAGGCAATCTTGACTTCTGGACAGGATCTTTTCACTATCAAAACTATATCATGAGCCAGGCATTGGTGGCTCTCGCCTGTAATCCTAGCTACTCAGAAAACAGAGATCTGAGGATCATGGTTCAAAGCCAGCACAGGCAGGAATGTCCATGAGACTCTTATCTTTAATAAACTACCAGAGAACCAGAAGTGGTACTGTGGCTCAAGTGGTAGAGCCCTCGCCTTGAGGAAAAAGAGTTCAGGGACAGAGCCTACGCCCACAGTTCAAGCCCTACGACTGACAAGCAAGCAAACAAACAAACAAAACTCCATAATTTGAGCTGGGCTATTCAGGAGACTGAGATCTGAGGATCATAGTTCAAAGACAGCCTGGACAGGAAAGTCCTTACCACTCAAAAAACAGCCAGTATCACACTCATCTCCAAACCAGGCAAAGATCCAACAAAAAAAGAGAACTACAAACCAATCTCTTTGATGAACACATATGCAAAGCTACTCAATAAAATTTAAGTCAAGTTTGTAGAGACCATAAGCCTTATAGACCATGATAATGACAATGTGCCTCATGAAGGTTAAAAAGTGTTTGTGACTTTAAGTATCTCTATCCCACAATACTGTGAATTTTATGAAATGTATGCAATCACTTAATCTCAATTAAAAATTAAAAACTTGAAAAAAAGGTGTTAAAAATGTTTGACAAGAAATGAACTCATTACCTTACTCATGTAACTCTAACTCCTCTGTATAGCCTCTTTACAATAAAAGTTAAAAAAAAGGGAAGGGACAGAGTTCACACTTTGAGTTCAAACGACAACACTGACAAACACACACACAGAAAATCCTGGTGCACAAAAACAGCATAGATATGGTAGAATAGAAGTAGTGAGGGGCTAGGAATGTGGCTTAGTGGTAGAGTGCTTGACTAGCTAGCATGAAGCTCTGGGTTCAACTCCTCAGTACAACATCAACAGTAAAAGCTGGAAGTGGCACTGTGGCTCAAAAGGTAGAGTGCTAGCCTTAAGCAAAAGAAGCTCAGTGACAGTGCCCAGGCCATGAATTCAAGCCCCAGGACTGACAAAAAGAAGAAGAAGAAGGAGGAGGAGCAGAAGGAGAAGAAGTAGTAGTGAGGTCAGGGCAGGGTTAGCACTCCACTCCTCACCAAGTACAGCAACTCATAGCAAAGCAGGCTGAAAGCACTACTTTTGGGAGAGACCAAGGTAGTTTTCTACTAAAACATAATAATCCTTTATCAATTCTATTTATTCTTTAATAAGCACAGTGGAAATACTCACTATGCTGATTAACTTGCCCAAATACTCACAAGTCCAAGCTTTCTATCTTCAATTAAAAGTTTACTGAATGTATCTTCTAAAAACAAGATTGCTTTGGCTTTCATAGTCTTCCTTCTTTTTCTTTTCACATTCATTAATTTGTAGAATATAGTAAGTTCAACATTAGCTAGCATCCAAATTTAATGTAAGAATTCTAGCCCGGAGCTAAGTGTGTGGCTCATGTCTATAATCCTAGCTACTCAGGACACTGAGATCTGAGGATCATGATTCAAAGCCAGCCTGGGTAGGAAAGTCTTTGAGACTTTTTAATCTCCCATTAATGACCAAAAGTCAGACATAAAGCTGTGGCTCAAGTGGTAGACTGCCTTGAGTGAAAAAAGCTAGGGGACAGTCCCCAGACCCTGCATTCAAGTACAACTACAAGCATGAGAAAACAAACAAACAAACAAAAAAATCCTGGTGCCAGTGGCTCACACTTGTCATCCTAGCTACTCAGCCAGCTGACATCTGGGGACCATTATTCAAACCAGGCTAGCCAAGAAAGTCCAAGAGATTCTTATCTCCAGTTATCCACTCAAAAACCAGAAGTGGTGCTATGGCTCGAGTGCTAGAGTGCTAGCTATGAGAACATAGAAACTCAGGGACAGTACCCAGGCTCTGAGTTCAAGCTCTGCAATCGACAAGGGGAAAAAAAAGACATTTCTGATTGGGCACAGTAGCTCATACATGTAATCACTCCTAACTAGGGAAGAAGCAGAGTTCTGAAGAATTGTGGTTCAAGGTCAACCCGGGCTAAAAGTACAAAACAAAGGCAGTAAAAGAAAATGACTTAGCATGAAATAAATAATTTAGGAACTAAAAACAATCTAACATTATGAGTTAAAGAATCAAGTCTGAGATAACATTTAGACAACTCATCAGCATTTGAAAAATCCAGACTGACATCCTTTCTTTCAGATATATTTCACCTAAAACAAAATCCATTTTATTACCTTCATTGAATGTAAATGTTTATTACTTTTCGGGGAGAACTATGGAAGAGGTGATATTGATCAAGATGCATTGTACTTACAAACTGATGTGTTTGTTAAGTTGAAACTCCTTTGTACAGCTGCTTAAATGTAGAAAAATAGAATTTAAAAATGTCTATCACAGCATTATTCATATTAACCAAAAAAGTCCAGCTAACAACTGGATAAGATTTGATAAAAATGATGCATTATCATCAATAAACAGGGAAGAAGTGGTGATTCCATCACAGCATAAATTTTAAAAGACATTATGCGAAGCAAAGGAATAGGACCAAGAACATTTCTTTACGCAATTGTTTTAAGAATTGATTTCTTCATAGTTTAACTGTAAACACTGCCTTTGGTAAATAAAGACTAAAAAACAAACCCGATGTAAACATGACCCGAGGTTATCCCAAGCTCTGAACGTCCAGAGGCCCCACAGCTGGGCTTCCTCTTCAAGCTTCACAGAGTACAGGGCTACAGGACCGGTCCCTGCAACACCTGCCTACTGCATCTCCACAAGCGCAGGCACAGGCTGAAAGGTCACCGGGCTCGGGGGCGGGGCCCACCAAGAAACCAGGCACCTTCACCTTCCCTGAACCTCCCAGCACCCTCAAGGGCACCCAGGCAAGGCGCAGCCCAGCCCGCTCCCTCCCCCAGTTCTGGGGCTTTTCCTGGGCAAGACCTGGGAATCCAGGCTCCGCACTTTCGCCAGGAGCTCCGGATCCTCCTCCTCTTCCTCAGGAGTCCCAGGATTACAGGCACCGCTGGACTGCGGCCGAACACAGAGAACCTGGCACGTCCTGCTCTCCGCTGGTCCAGCCCACGCCCCTCCCTCTCGCTATGGGGCTGTGCAGCTTGGGATCCAAGGCATTAGAAATTCCCACGCAGCCAAAGCTCGCTGTGCTAGGAGGGGGCGGAGCAGGAAGGGGAAGCCAAAGAGCGAGGCTATGAGGTAAAGCATAGGGACATGTCCCCATGAGGCCCCGCCCCCTAGCTTTCTTTCTCTGGGCTTAGTGCTGTGGTGAGTGGGAAAGGGGGGAACCTCTGGAATGAGCTGTGATGTTGGCTTCAGGGACCTGTCCTTGCGAATGCCCGCCCACTCTCCCTCCTCCCAACGCGCCCCTCCCACCTGCCCTGCTTGGGGGAGCCTCTTCCTGGAGTTAGAAGCTCCCTCCCCTTACAATACCTTTCTGGCCTGCCGGACTGGTCCCCTCCCCTTCCCATCCTGTTGCCTCTGGACTCAGCTAGATGGCCTGTCCTCCAAAGCCTAATGTAGATCTGATAACAAGGATACTTTTTCTTTTTTGGACAGGACTGGGATTTGAACTTAGGGCCTTGCATTTATTAGCCTACAAGTTTAACCATGTACCCAGTTCTGTTTTGCTTTAATTATTTTTCAGGAAGATCTTATGGCTGAACTGTACCATGATAATTCTACTAATGCTTTTCTCATACATGGGAGGTTTTTTTGTTGTTGTTGTTGTTGATATGGGGTCTTTCTAGCTTCTTTTAAAAATTATTTTTATTTTTTGGCAAGATTGACCTTGAATCATGATTCTCCTGATCACCATCTACTACCATTGTATTGCAGGCATGAGCCACCACATGCATTTTAAAAAAAAAAAAGAAAGTTTGGCTTTAAAACAAAATATTTTTATTGTAAAGATACTGTACAGAGGAGTTACAGTTGCATCAGGAAGGTAATGAATACATTTCCTATGAGGCATTGTTACCACCTCCCTTTTCTCCTACAATCCCTTCCTACCCCATCTCCTTCCTCCCTGCCCCCCCCAAGTTGTAAAGCTCATTTTGAACATAGTGTCTTGTACATATTTATCCTTATTTCAGCATTTTGTTATTTCCCTTCCCCTCACCAAATTAGAAAAATGTATATACAAGATGCAGAACACGGGAATCAAATACAGTGAAAACAGAGGTTATACCGTGGGGGAAGAAGATACAAAAGAAACAAAAAAAAATCATATAGTACATTATAAGTACATTAAAAGCAACAACAAAGATAAAACCTTTTGTGTCTCTCTCTTGGGGTTCATTTCGCTCAGCATCATCCTATATGGTCATAGTACATAGCTTTTGACCTTTTCTGCTTGTCCTAGACATACACTACTTATTGCAAATAAGAGAAACCATGGGACCTATGGTTCTTTAGGCCTCACTTACTTCACTTAATATTATTCTTTCCAAGTCTTTCCATTTCCTAACAGATGGGGCAGTGTCATTCTTTCTGATGGAGGCATAGAATTCCATTGTATATCTATAACACATTTTCTTGATCCATTCATCTACTGAGGGGCATTTGGGTGTTCCATATCTTAGCTATAGTGAATAATGCTGCGATAAACAGAGTTGTGCTAGTAGCTTTAGTATGACCTTGTTTGTTCTTTTGAGTAAATGCCTAAAAATGGGATTGTTGGGCCATGGGGGAGCTCTATGTGGAGTCTTTTGAGGAACCTCCATAATGCTTTCCAAAGTGGTTCAACAAGTTTACACTCCCATCAACAATGCAGTAGGGTTCCCTTCTGACCACATCCCCTCCAGCCTTTGTTGTTACTAGGCTTCTTGATTATAGCCATTCTAACTGGGGTGAGGTGGAATCTCAATGTTGTAATGATTTACATTTCTTTTATAGCTAGAGAAGTTGAGCATTTCTTCATGTGTCTATTGGCCATTTTAGTTCCTCTTCAGAGAAATTTTTAGTCTTATAAGTTTTTCTCAGGTCTGGAGAAGTGTGGCTTTTTGTACTGTTTTACTAATTTTTGTTTTTTGGGGGTTTTTTTGGTCAGTCCTGGGGCATGAACTCTGGGCCTGGGTGCTGTCCTTGAGACCTTTAGCTCAAGGCTAGTACTCTACCACTTGAGCCACAGTACCACTTCTGGCTTTTTCTGAGTAGTTTATTGGAGGTAAGAGTTTCACAGACTTTCCTGCCCAGGCTGGTTTTGAACTGCAATCCAAAGATCTCAGCACCCGGACTATCTAGGGTAACATGCCTGAGACACTGGCACCTTGTTTAGCTTTTACTACTTTTTGGATTGAGTCTCATTACCTGTCTGTAATGCACTGGAATGAGTGCTTTTTTTTCTGGTCCAGGGGCTTGTATTTTTGGGTCTGGGCCCAATACCCGAGGTTCTTTTGCTCAAGAATAGCACTCTACCACTTGAGCCTCTGTACCATTTCTGGCTTTTTCTGAGTAGTTTATTGGAGATAGGAGTTTCACAGACTTTCCTTTAAGCCACAATCCTCAGATCTAGGTCTCTTGAATAGCCAGGATTACAAGTGTAAGGCCCTGGTGCACAGCTGAATCTCCCTATTTTAATCCTCATATTGTAGCTTAGACAGCAGGTGTATGCCACAAGGGCCAACATCTCTGAATTTTCTGCAGGTGCTGGCCTGGAACCCTCATCCTCACAATCTGAGCTTCCCAAGTATTAGGATTATAGGTGTGAGCTACCAGTGCCTTAGATTCAACGTCTAATATAACTGTTATAGAGTCCTGCTTGACTTCTTACACAGGACAGTATTTCAGTGAAAACTATCCTTTTCTCACACTTCTGCACAATAAAGGAGGGGTGGAAATAAAACTCGTTCCGCCTCCCCCCCCCGCCTCACTGAGTAGGTTGAAACCAACTAGTTTTTCATGGCATCGGCAGACTTGTATATTCAGAATAAGGTGAGACTTCTGATGGAATGCCTGGAAAGGAAAATTCCACCCTTAAGAAATTTTCAGGGATGTTCCCAGTGGCAGTTTAGGCTGTGATTAGATTCTAGAAAAATTGAGCTTAAAACTCAAACTTTCTATCATCAAGTAGAATAATGTTTAGGATAACTACAAATTGTTAGAAATTTTCTCAAGAAATACCAAAGCCACTTAGGGTCAAAGCTTTTTACTTTCTAGCAAATAGCTGCATGAAAGGGGATGCTAGTGAATGGTAATGCTAGCTAGTGCTTTGGAAAATTGAGAGAGGACCTAATAATTAGATTTAGATGACTTTGAAGAAAGGTACAAAAAGGAAGATGAGAATGTTGCATGAGAGAAAGAGGAATGTGGAATGTTGAATGGAAGTGTGATGGAAAAGCACTCCTGTGTTGCAGTTCATGTGCAGGAGGTCAGGATTGACCTCTGGGTTCACCTCTGGGTGGGATCTTGTGGCTCACATCTGAAATCTGAGCTACTCAGGAGGATGAGCTCTGAGGACCTGGTTCAAAGCCAGCCCTGGCAGTAAAGTGAGACATCTCTAATTAACCATCAGAAAACCAAGTGACACTGTGGCTCTAAGTAGTGGAGTTCTAGCCTTGTGTGAACAAACAGTCTTAGAGAGATTCAAGAACAGGAAGAGAGAGAGAGAGAGGTAATGGAAAGGAGAGAGAAGAGGAAGATGAGAGAGGAGGGAAGAAAGATGATGGGGCAAAGGAGGAAAATGGGGAGAGTGTGAAGTGAAAAAAACAGAAAGAGAATAAGAAAAATTACACAGATGTCAAACCCCAGCTCTAGCACGTACTCACATACACACACACAACCAAAGAAAAAGGGAAAAAACTGATAATGAAATCAACAGTACTTCCCTCCCACCCATCCTCTTCACTGAACACTGGTCCATATGGAATTTAGGATTCCTCAGCTCTCTTCATAACTTGGATCTCATCATTTCTCCTTTAGTATTGCTGTCTACCCTGTCATTCACCATGTACCCATCTTTGCCCTCTTGTGGCCCCCATTGCTTCTCTCACTAGAATCCCATCCATTCTTTGAGGGAATCACTGCTACTCAAATTTCCCTGAGCTGGATCAATGAAGCCCCAGCCTTCCTCATGCTGAAAATCTCATCAGTCTGCTGTACAGGCTCAGCCTCCTATTCCCAGTGCACACATAGAAAAGGTCAGGTCTGCCAAATTCCTCCCCATCACATGCTTGTCACCTAAAGGCAGCATCAGTCTCCACATAGCCTCTCTGTGCAAAGCTAATGTCCTTCCTAAACCAACACAAATATTGCAATGGTGAAGGCTCATATCTAATCTTCCTGAATTTCTGTTCATGTGGGAATACAGTCAGCCGAGGCAGGATGTGTCTACAGGCAGAGTCCATCCAGGCCCCGTCCATCCACAAGTACCACTATATCTCCATGCCTTCTCAGGTCTCCTGTTCCTTCATATATTTCACCATGTTTAGCTGAAACAAAGGGGTTATATTTTAACGTATACACTTTGTGATTCCAAAAATGGACTCTTGATGTTCAGAATGATTGACTCTTGAACATCAGCTCCCCCAGCACGCTGGTTCACCCAGCAGAAAAATTAGGGTCTACTCTTCTATGGGGCCAATAGTCTTCCCCTGGGAACTGCCAAGGGAAAGCACCATACCCAAAGCCTGGTGCTCTGGGGAAGGGGTGTCAGCTGGCGGCCTCTCTGGGGACTCATTGTGTCTCTACCAAGATAAGCTAACACTCAGTGCTGACCCTCTTGTACAGTGCACATATCCCTCCCTCCCTGTCAATTTGTCTACCAGCCCACCACCCCCTTTCTCCCACAACCATTTATAAGGTGTCCTTCACACAGCTGTGCCTCACATAAGTACACAAATCCCTTTCATAACAACACAGAAACCAAGCTATGCCACAGCAGACTAACAAAGTCAAATGTACTGCCTGATGCTGGAGGCTCTGCCTCTCATCCTAACTATCCCAGCAGCCTGTCTGGGAACACTCCATCTTCACTTAACTAGAAAAATGCAGGCCGGGAGCTATCATGTAGTGGTAGTGTAATAACCAACAGGGCCAAAGGCATCCTCCCCCCCCCCACATGCTGAGCTCATTGTTCCCCTGGGCCTAGCTGTAGGGGGGGTCAAGAAGGGATGGGACAGTGGGCTTCTTGGGGGCAGGGCATGAGTGGAGGTTGAAACTTTTATCACTGTTGGAGTGGGGGAGGGGCCCAGCCTATATATAGGCTGTCTGTTCTGAGGAGCAGGGGCTGGGGAGAGACAGACAGTAAGAGGCTCCAACCAGAGCAGAGCAGAGCAGAGCAGGGCCACCCTCTGAAGAGCTCTGAGGCCTGTGGATAGGCCTCTGGAGAGGCATGCAGAGGAGGAGGAAAGAAGCAAAAGGAAAAGCCTTCCCCTTTGGATGTTTGCAGACTATTTGAAGGTTTGCAAGTCTGGAGGTGTGACTCAAGTGATAGTGAACAAGACATGACCATACCAGCTGAAAAAGAGAAAACGTGAAAGAGGGAGGAGAAACCAGAGAGAGACAGAGTCAGATTCAAGAACAGGAAGAGAAGGAGAGAGAATGGAAGTGTGTATGAAGGGAACAAGAAGTGGGATAGGGGAAGTAGAATAGGAGAAGTTATGGGGAGAAAGAAAAGAGAAGAAGATGGTGGATGAGGGAATGTGGGAAAAGGGAAGATAGGAAGGAGAAAAAAAAGGAAACAGAATAAGAAAAAAGCACTGAGGTCAAGCCCCCCAGTACAAGTACAAGCATACACATAAAAAGTAAAAAGGGGAAAAAGCATGGAGGAATCATGGAAATCAAATGTACTTCCTTCCACCTACCCTCTTCACTGACCACTGGTCCATGTGGATTTCAGGATTCCTCAGCTCCTTTCATAACCTAGCTCCTGTCATTTCTCATTTAGATTTAGTGTGCATCCTGTCATTTACCTGGTACTCATCTTTGTCCTCTTGTGGCCCTCAGTGCTTCTTTTACCAGAATCCCATCTCATTCTGCACCCCAAATAAACCTGACCTGGAATCCTCATCCACAAGGAGCCCCAAGCCCATCTCTGGCTGCAAATCTCAAGTCTTCTCTTCAGGCTCAGCCTCCTGATCCCAGTACACGCATACCAAAGGCCTAACTCCTCCATTACACACTTGTCACCAAAGGCAGCATCAGCCCTCAGCACTGCCTCTGTGTGCAGATCTAATGTCCCTTGCTGAATCAACACTAATAGCCCAGGGGTGGAGGATCACATCCAGTCTTACCCAACTTCTGCTCATGTCCAGACGCACTCATCCCAGGCAGGGTTCATCCAATATCTTCATGCTTTCTTAGGCTTCGTGCTCCTTCACAGATTTCTCCACCTCTAGCTGAGAGGAAGGCAAGGTATTTTAATTCATACATTTCTGTGATTCAAATGTGGTGGTGGGGGGAGGATTGGGTGGGAGGGTGGGGGGAGGATGGGAAGGGATGGGAAGGGGAAACAAAGGAGGAGGCTACAATGCTTGATAAGAAATGTACTCATCTTGCCCATGTAATTGTAACCCCTATGTACAGTATTTTCCCAATAAAAATTTTAAAAAGAAATAAATAAAAAGAAAAAAATGAGCTCTGGATGTTCAGAATTCTGCTCGCCAGCACTCTGATACCCCAAGAACAAAAACAGGGCTCTGATATTCTTCCATGAGTCTTAGAGCCTTCACATGGGAACTGAAGGGGAGAGGAAGCACCATGCCCAAAGTCTGGGGAAGGGGATGTTAGCTCAAGGATTCTGGGAACTCACAGAATCTCTACCCAGATATGACATCACTCAATGTTCACACCCTTCAATTGTGCACGTACTTCTCACCCTGTGCATTTGGCACAGCAGCCTACCACACCTGTCCTTCTCCCAACCATTTTCAAGGTGTCCCTCACACACCTGTCCCTCAGATAACTACACATCAGAGAAGACATCCTGTGCTACACCAGTTTAACAAGATCAAAAGCATTGCTGATGGTGGTGGATCATGCCTGTAATCCTAACTCTTCCAGAAGCTATCACCCTGAAGATCACAGTTAAAGCCAACCTGGGCAGACTTCATCTTCAATTAACTAGAAAAATCCTGGCTTGGAGGTGTGACTCAAGTGGTACAACACCGGTTATGAACATGCAAACTCAAAGAGAAAGATCTAGAGAGGCAGGAAAGAAAAAGACAGATTTATGAGGACAGAGGAAAGGAGAAGGGAAGAGAAGATGAAAAGAGGAAAGAGAAGAGGAAAAGAGGAAGAAGAGGAGAAGACGAATGGCCTGGAGGGAAGTTAGCTGGAAAAGGGGAGAGAGGAAATGGGGAGAAAGAAGAGAGAGAAAAGGAGACACAGAGAGAAAATCACTCAGTTCAAGTGTCAGTAACAGCACACACTCACAAATACATACCTACAACAAAAAGAAAGGAACTGAAAGGACTGAGAAAATATGGAAATTAACACTATTTCCCTTCCCACCCACCCTCTTCACTGGAGACTGGTCCATGTGGAATTCAGGAGTCCTTAGCTTCCTCCTCTCAGCTCTCCTTCAGCATCAGTGACAACCTTGCCTATCAGGAAGGTCCCCACCCTTTGCCCTCTTTTGTTCTGCATTGCTTCTTCTCAATGGAATACAATCTCATCCTGTTAGCTGTGCTCTGTTCCCCAAATATCCCTGAGCTGGATCATTGATCCAACTGAAGTCACAGCCCACCTTCTGCTGCAAATCTCATCAGTCTGCTTCGCAGGTTCAGCTTCCTGACCCTTGTGCACACATAGCAAAATCAGGTGTGCCCAAATCCTCCCCATTACATACTTATCAGCCGAGGCAGCATCAGACCAAAGCACTTGCTATGTGGAAATCTAATGCCCCTAGAGAAGCGAACACAAATAACCCATTGGTGGATAATATCCAAACATACTGAATTTCTGCTCATGTTCCAATGCAGTCATATCAAGCAGGGCCCATCCATAGGCAAAGCCCACCCAGGCCCCGTCCATCCACAGGTACCAATATATCTCCATGCTCTCTCATGTATCTTGCTGCTCCTTCCAAGGATGCTGAAAGGAAGGTTAATGTTTTAATTCATATAGTTTGTGGAGCTAAAAATGGGCTCTGGATGTTCAGAAGGTTCTAATACTTTAGACTCAGGTCTCCCAGTAGTCTTGTTTCCCTAGGGGAACAAAATGTACTTTGCTATTTCTCATGAAGCCTAGAGACTTCAACAGAAAAAAGCCAGGAGAAAGGAAGCACTGTGCTGAAGCATGGTGCCCTGGAAAAGGGGGTGACAACTTGGAGCCTCTGATGGGATTCCCAAAATCTCTACCAAGATATGCCAATTCTCAGTGCAGACACTCGAACAGTATACATGCCTTGCCTCCCTATTGATTGTACACACTATCCCACTGCCCCCTTCAACAACCATTTGTAACTTGTCCCTCACACAGCTGTCCCCCAGATAAGTACACAAATCCCTTTTTCCACATTAGAAAAGCCAACCTGTGTCTCACCAGATGAACAAGGTCAAAAGTACTGCCATGTATGTATGGCTCTAGACTGAAATCCTAACTATTCCAGAACTTCACACCCAGAACAGTGTATTTAAAGCCAGCAAAAAAAGACCATAGAAATGTAGGCTTGGCATCTAATCTTCAATAAGGGAGCTAGAAAAAGAGAATGGAAGAAAGACAGCCTCTTCAGTAAATGGTGCTGGCAAAATTGGTTAACTGTTCGTAGAAAACTAAAGCTAGATCCTTATATATCACCCTGCACCAGAATCAACTCCAAATAGATCAAAGACCTCAGAGTCAAAGCAGACAATCTGAAAACATTACAGGATGGAATAGGAGAAACCCGAGGTCTCCTTGGCACAGGCCCACATTTTTTAATAGATACCCAGAAACACAACAAATCAAAGAAAGGTTGGACAAATGGGAGTGCATGAAATAGCTAGCAAGATCAATAGAAAGCCCACGGATTGGGAGAAGGTCTTCAAGCCATACAATGGACAAGGGTCTCATAACTAAAATATACTTGGAACTCAAAAAATTAAATCCCCCAACAACAAATCTTCAATGAAACAACTGCCCAATAAATAAGTGGGCTAAAGACTTAAAGAGAAACTTCTCTGATGAGGAAAGAAGTATGGCCAATAGACACATGGCCAATAGACACACCTCCCTAGCCATAAAAGAAATGCAAATCAAAACAATATTGAGATAGTACCTCACCCCAGTTAGAATGGCTAAAATCAAGAACTCTAATAACAACAGATGCTGGAGTGGATGTGGATAGAAGGGAACTTTACTGCATTGTTTGTGGGAGTCCAACCACTTTGGAAAGTAGTATGGAGGTTCCTCAAAAGACTCCACATAGAGCTCCCCTATGACCCAGCAATCCCACTTTTGGGCATTTACCCAGAAAACAAACAAGGCCATACTAAATCTACTAGCACAACTCTGTTTATTGCAGCATTATTCACTATAGCTAAGATATGGAACCACACAGATGCCCCTCAGTAGATGAATGGATCAAGAAAATGCGGTATATATACACAATGGAATTCTATGCCTCCATCAGAAAGAATGACATTGCCCCACTAGTTAGGATATGGAAAGACTTGGAAAAGATTATATTAAGTGAAGTAAGCCAGGCCCAAAGAAACATAGGTCCCATGGTTTCCTTAACTAGTATATGTCTGAGTCAAGCAGAATCAGTCAGATAAGTTGATGTTAGGGGGAAATGAACCCTAAGATATGTGTTCAAATGTTTTTTTGTCTTTCATGGGATTGTTTCTAACGCATAAGATTATTTTTTTGTTGCTTTGTATGTCCCTCCACCACGGTATAACCCCTGCTTTCACTGTATTTGATGTTGTTATAATTTGTGGAGGGGAAGGGAAAAAACAAATTGTTTAAATAGGGAATACAGGTGTACTTATTTCAACAATGACATGTACAAGTTGTTATGTTGAAAATGAACTTTACAACTTTGGCAGAGTAGGGGTGAGGGGAGAGGAGGATTAGAGGGGGGAGGATTGAGTGGGGGAGAGGAGGAAGGATGGGAAGGGGAGATAAAGGAGGAGACTACAATGCTTGATAAGAAATGTACTCATTATCTTGCACATGTAATTGTAACCCTTCTGTACAGTATTTTCACAATAAAAAAAAAAGAAATGCAGGCTTGGAGGTTGGAATCAAGTGGTAGAGCACCTGTGATGTACATGCAAACAGAAAGAGAATGAGAGGAGAGACAGAGACAGAGGCAGAGGCAGAGAGAGAGATTCATTCATATTTCTGCTCATGTGTAGACACAGTCATCCCAGGCTTGGTCCATCCACAGACACCACTATATATCCATGCTTTTTCAGGTCTCTTGTTTTTTAACATGTTTATCCATCTCTACCTGAAAGGAAAGAAAATTAGCTTAATTCATGCACTTTTCCAGTGTAACCAGAGACTCTGTTTGCTCAGAATGTTCTCAAATTTGAAACTCAGCTCACTCAGCACTCTGATTCCCCTTAGAGAAATTTGGATTCCCAGGGCAGTTGCATTTGTAAGTAACCTGTCTAGGAAATCGGGTCTTTAAAATTTACTGTTTTGTTTTTTGTTTTGTTTTTTTTACTGTGAGTAAATAAGTCTGAAATAAGGGACTTTTGGATGATGGCATTATGTTAGAATGGTGATTAGGTTTAGTGAGAACACACAAGAACTGCATTAAAATGGAGGAAAGTTGGGGCAGAAACTACTGACATGGTGCATGGAGAGAGTTCCCTCTATTTTCCCAGTGAAGATGTGCCCTTGAGCTTTGACCCAGCCAGAGTAAGTAGTGTTCTCAGGAGTTGTACACAGTCACCTAGAGACTGCCAAAGGAGAAGCGAGTCCAGGATGCCACCTTCCCCTAAGATCCCCCTGTTCCTATACCAAGAAGCCCAAGGGCCTCACTTTAAACCAAAGTAAACAAACTAGTTAAGTATGTAGGAAAACATGCAACATACCTGGAAGGTGAGATGATGACCTGCTGCAGCATTTGGGACAAAAACACCTTAGTGTTAGGGGACAAATGGGAAAAGTTGTTTAATAAAGTGACATTACTTGAAAGTAAGGGATCGAGGTGTATCCACCAAGCTCAGAAGGTACAGAGAGCTTGAGGCCACATTTCAGCTTACTTTTCAACATGTAAAAGTCAGCTCCTTGTCAGCTGTCCTTTCACTGGAAAGAATGCTAGCTGGAGAACCCCCTAGCTATGCTAGGACTATGCCTGGCTATGCTGGACTGAGACCTTTGCTGAGGATACTGGGCACACAGCAGTGTGAACTTCCTGTATGACTCCATCCCCTTCTGCAGCTCTTCAATTCCACACCTCTCTGCTTTTCCACACCCTAGTGCTGTGGCAGAGTTCTGCACCTCTTTCTCTGGAACAGCTTTGTTCTTAAGCTGTGGACATTACTTTGGGGGCTTCACACAGTAGCAGAGTTTGTGAAAAATGGTTACTATCCTGTGAGCCACGCTCTTCCAGCCCCATCACGTATTCCAGCTGGAGGCTATGGATTCCCCCTGTGGCTGCAAAGAGGGAAGGGCATTTTCCACCAAGTGCCAACTCTCTAGTCTGTTCAGCCAGCTAAAAGAATCCTGGCCCCAGATTAAGCTAGTACTGGAGCTTTGTGGGAAGCAGCGGGGAAGGACAGGCAGACTAGCACCTTGGCCTCTCTTCAGAGGCAACTGTTTGTTATCAACTGGCAATTGAAATTCTGAGGACAAACTGAAGGTGTTAAGTTGTGCAGCTAAGCTGACTCGCCTTCATTGAGAGAGGGCTAGTGCAAAGTTCCTGAGGAGTTGTACACAGTGGAATAGCCAAAGGCATCTTTTTCCACTCCACACTTCTGGCACTTTCTTTTTAGTTTTCTTGGATGACCAGATAGGTACCCATGACTTCATTGAATGCCCTGTCCTGGATTGCCTTTTCAATGTCAGCTATGTTGTACCCCATGTCTCACAGGACTGTGACACTAATGGGGTCCAGCTTGCTGGGCAGTGGTTCATCAGGACGCAGGCCAAACCCCACATCTACAGACAGCCATGGGTTTCTCAGTGACATCCACAGTCAGCAGTTTGGAAAGTAGATCGAGTCTCTTCGCAGATAGATAAAAGGGAGCTGTGTACCTGGCCTCAAGGATGTGTACCCATGTCAGCCATCTTCCTCCCCTCAAATGGTAACTTTCCTGTTGTCCTCACATACAGAAGCATACCTAGGATCTAAATGTCCTCTTTATAGCCATCATACATTTTGTATAGGAACATTTCACGAGGTCTGAATATCAAGGCTCCACAAAACCCCTTTAGCAACTGTCCCAGCAACACCCTAATGCTCAGCCCCAAATCACTTACTTTGGCATTGCATTTTCGATCCAACAGGATGTTCCTGGGTTTTAGGTTTCTGTGTGTGATTCCGTTCTTGTGAAGGTAGTGCATAGCACTCACCATCTGCTTGAACAGCCTCCTGGCTTCATACTTGACTAGGTGATGGCAGGAGGATTTGCCAGTCAGCCCTATCCTGTACTGGCTGTAGTTACTACATTTTTTCACAACTCAATTTCAAGGCCTTTTGAGTCAGGGTGGGTGGAGATCCTGCCTCTTGTCTCTTGAAGGGTTAGTCATTTGCTTTGGAATTTAAATGTCATCAATTTGAAATTATTTACATTGTTTCAAAACCAAACAAATTGATGTTCACATGTTTTTTGGTCATGCCGGGGGCTTGAACTCAGGGCCTAGGCACTATCCCTGAGCTCTAACGCTCAACCATTTTGAGCCACAATGCCACTTACAGTTTCCTGGTGGTTAACTGAAGATCACTGTCTCATGGGCTTTCTACTCAGGGTGGCTTTGAACCTAGAACCTCAGATCTCAGTCCCCCAAGGAACTAGGATTACAGGTGTGAGCCACCAGTACCTGGCACAAATAGGATTTTTAAAAGATGCCAATTTTTAACCTTAGGATGAGACCATGAGGTCCGAAGGGCTGAGACCTTACCATAACTGTTGCTGAGTAGTTCAAGTTCCTGTCTGCCATTGCTCTGTAAAGGACTCTCTGTTTATCTGAGTTTGCCCATAGCAATGTTTTTATTTTGTATTTTATTTCATTTTTAAAAGGTTTCAGTGACATTATTTTCCAAATATGTTTATGGAACAGCCACCATTGTCAATGACTGGAAGTGGAAAATTTCCCAAGGTATTATTTCTAATGTCATTACTAACCATTATGATGCAGGATGGAACCCTTAAAGCCTCTTGAAGGTAGGTGTAATCTTTCCTAATTAGGTTTTTATTTTCTATAAGTAATTGTACAGGACTGGGAATGTGCATTAGTGGTAGAGTGCTCACCTAGCATGCACAAAGCTCTGTGTTTGCCTCCTCAGTTCCACATATATAGAAAAGCCAGAAGTGGAGCTGTGGCTCAAGTGGTAGAGTGCCTCAAGCAAAAGAAGCTCAGAGATAGTGCCAAGGCCAAGTTCAAGACCCAGGACTGGCAAAACAAAAAACAAAAAAAAGAGACAAGGTGTAAATGAGCTGAATAGAAATTTCCAAAAAGAAGAAATGCAAATAGGCAAAAATGTATGAAAAAATGTCCAGTGTCTTTAGCCATTCTGGAAAACTTTTAAAAAATCAAAATGTTAGAAAGATAACACATGCTGGCAAGGATGTAGAGAGAACGCCTGTCAGACAGATTGTGAATTGATATGAGCATTATGGCAAACAGTTTGAAGGTCTCTAAATAAACAAATGAACTCAAGTACAATTATAATATGTCTATTTCAAGATTATTTATAGCAGCTCGGGTATAGAATCAGTCTAAATGTCTATCAATGGAGAAATTGGTAATGTCTCTCTCTTTCACACACACACACACACACACACACACACACACACATATATATATATATGCACGCACACACACACATACACACACACACAAAGGAGAATTTTCCACACACGCACACACACACACACACACACACACACACACACAAAGGAGAATTTTCCAAGCATAACAGTGATTGGAAAGCTATCATTTGGAGACCATTGGAGGCAAAGATTAAGTAAAGTTATCGAGACAAATGGCCCAAGATCGCTCAGATATGTAGAGAACAATGTTGACCATGGACTAGTGCTGACCAGAGGTTGGGAAGGAGGGATAAAAAGGGGGAAGTTGAGGTTTGTTTGATCAATGTGTGTCATGTCCTGTGTATGATTACTACTTGCTTATAAAAAGCATCAATATTAAGATAGTCATCTTCCATGTCCAGAAGAGAACCGTTTCTCTCTGCCTAGATGACACCACTGCAGCCTAGGCCCCTGCCCCTGTCCCTAGCTGGTCTTCCCATTCCCCCTTCCCTGTCCCTCCCAAAATCATCCTTGTAAACACAACCCACAGCATACTATTCTCTGTGTGTTTATGAGTGTGGGTGGGTGCAAGCACAGGCCAATATGTAGGCTTGAACTCCCTGTTCAAGGTGAGTGCTCTACTCCTTAAGCCACAGCTCCACTTCCAAGTTTTCTGGGGTCATGCACCTTCCTACCCAGGATAGATTTGAATAATGACCTCTCAGCAGCCAGCCATAGAATACTTTTTTATCTGCATACATGTTGTGTTTACTATAGCACCATTCACAATAATATAGGGAATCATTCAAGTATCCATCACTGGACCAATAAAAAGACAGTACATACATATTGTAGTACATTATTCAGCCTAAAAAAATAAATCTTCCTGGCTCTGGTGGTTCCTGCCTGTCATCCTACCTATACATGAGGTAGGAGGATTGAAGTCAAAGCCAGCCCAGGCAGGGAAGTCCATGAGGCTCTTACTTCAAATATCCATCAGAAAACCAGGAATGGAGCTGTGCCTCAAAGTGGTAAAGTGCTAGCCTTGAGCTAAATGCTCAGGGACCACTTACTGGCCTTAATTCAAGCACCGAAAAGGAACCAGAAAAAAAGAAACCAACACTCAGACACTATGGATGGAACTGGAGGACACTCAGTTTCATGAACACAGGCAGAGGAACACCAATATCACACACACCCTTTCATATTTGAAGAAATGTGGCTTTAGAGTAGACAGGAGAACCACAGGACATTGTTGAAGCATGGTGGGTCACCCTTCTGCCCACAGCCTCCTTTGGTGAAGTGCAGAGCCTCTGCTGCCCAGAGGCTCCTGTGCCTGCTCTGATCCTGTCGCTCTCCACTGAGCCCAGGCTTCCTTGCTGCAGTCACACTGGCATTTGCACTGTACCAGCTGGGGGCCACAGCTATTCCAACTGCCTGGAATGCTTTTTCCAACACCCAGCTGCTCACTCCCCTATCCTTCCCCAAAACCCCCTTGCCAAACAGGTCTCCTCTGATACTTAAAAATACAACCTTGTGCACATGTGTACACAACACACATCTGCAAACACACAAAAACACAGAGTATTTCCAACACTCATCCTGATTCTTTCTGCCTTAATCTTCCTTTTCATATATTCTATGTAGTACTTTTGCGAGTTTAGGTATTCTCATTCTCCATGCTTGAGTGCAAACTCACAAAGAGAGGTATTTTTATGCTGTTCCCAGCATTCTGTCAGTCTTCAGCAAGATATCACTCATCCTGTGGGCATTCAGTAAATGTCCATTGAATGATAACCTACCCATTCCCTCACACACTTATTCAACAAGTATACTGCCATACATGATCAAAGCTCTTTCCCACTGTTTTCCCATGACTCCTCTCCACAGCCCCTGTCACCCTTGCCTCATGGTCTCCCCACCTATGTTTCCAAGCCCTTTGCCTGAAGCTTTCTGCCCCTCAATCTTACATATGGAGATGGTGTACACACACCAAATAACCTGTTCCTCCTTTGGGAAGCCTTTCCATACCACCTGAACTCCTCACTGGAGTTCTTCCAAGTCTCTCTGCAAGCCATGAACCCGTCCTAGGTAATGGTCTGTGTGACATTGTGGCTAACCTGTGAAACCCTCATCCTCAGGTCCACTTTTCATCTTCTCTCCAAGTGCTGAGCCAAATGCACTGTTCCACAAAGGTTTAGGAGTGTTCTAACATGCACATGCATCAAACTGTCAATTGAAAAGTCAAAGGAAGACCAGAGTTTTGGGGAGTGAGCTCATATGGCCCCTTAAGACAAGACTGGCATGAAATCATAAAATGACTTGCCTCCTGCTTGGCATAAGGCCCTGCCCACAGCCCCAAGGGTCCACAATGCCCCTCCCCCACATCTCCTTAATGCAACCCAACACTGAAATCCCATCCAGTGCAGCAGTGATTAGGCACCCTCTCTACTGCCCTGGGACTACTAGAAACTAGCCTCAAGCCAAACCCACTGACATGAACTGAAGTCTACTCACTCATTTCAGGATGCCTGAGACAAAGAAAAAGAACTTAGAAACCATGGAAATTCACAGTTCTTCCCTCCCCATCCATCCACTTCACTGAACAATGATCCATACAGAATTCAGGTGTCCCTAGTTTCCTCCTCTCAGCTCTCCTTCAGCATCAGGGTCAACCCTGTCTATCAGCAAGGTGCCCATTTCTTGTGTACTTTTGGCTCTCAGTGCTTCTGTCACAAAAATCCTCTTATTCTCTGGGAAGAGCTCTGTTCCCTAAATATCCCAGAGGAATACTACTGTTTCACTGGGAGCCTCAGTCTTTTCCTGCTGCAAATCTCATCAGCCTGCCCTACATGCTCAGCCTCTTGACTCCAGTGAACATACAGCAGAGGTCCAATGTGTCCAACTCCTCCCCATCACACACCTGTCACCCAAAGGCAGAATCACCCTCAGTACTTCCTCTGTGTAGAAATCTAATGCCCTGCTGAACAAATATCACAGTGGTGGAGGTTCATATCCAATCTTACTGAATTTTTGCTCATGTCTGCATGTACTCATCTCCATCCACAGCTCCTATATTTTCATGCTTTCTTAGGTCTCTTGCTGATTCAAAGGTTTCTCCACCTCTAGTTGATAGGAAGGAAAAGTATTATATTTCCTACATTTTTTGGTTCAAAAATGGGCTCTGGAGGTTTATAGTGTGGTAATATTTGAAACTCAGCTTACTCCACAGTATGTGCCCTAGGACAATAATCAGGCTCTACTCTTCTTCCATGAGACCTAGAGGCTTCCTCTGGGAATGGCCAGGGGAAAGGAAACACCATGCCCAAGCCTGGTGCTCTGGGGAAGGGGTGTCAACTGGAAGCATCTTTGGGGACTCAAAGGGTCTCTCCTAAGAATCTGACATGTCTCAGTGCTTAAACCCTTGTATTATGGAAATGTAATTCTCTATCTGTCCATTTTCCACAGCAGCCCAACCAAACATCCTTTCCTTCCCCCAAACATTTCTAAGTTGTCCCTCATACAAGTCCACAAATTCCTTTTGTAATAACAGAAAAACCAACCTGTGCTGTAGCAGATTCACAAAGTCTAGGTGCTGGAGACTCACCTGTATAATCTTAACTACTGCACACGCTGACACTGAGAAGACTGTAGATAAAGCCAGCCTGAGCAGACTCAATGTCCAATTCAGTAGAAAATCAGGCCTAGAAGAGTGACTCCACTGGTAGAACATCAGACAGAAACATACTCAGACTCAAGAGAGAGAACGAGAAAGAGGGGACTTGAGAGGGAGAAGGAAAATGGACAGAGAGAAAAACAGAGGGACATGCATACATACCTAAAGACAGAGGGACAAAGAGACAAATTCAGGAGAAAGGATTGAGTGACAAGAAATGGGATAGGGAGAAGAGAATGATTAGAGGGAGGAGAAGAGGAGAAGAAGAATGGGGGTGTAAAAAAGGAGAGATTAGAGACAGTAGAGGGGAGGAGGACCCAAGGGAAGGCCACAGAGGGAAAAGGAGACTGAGAAAGAGAAAAAGAACAAAGTTCAAGCCAGCACAATCCCAAATGCATACACACAACCAACAAAAAGACAATTTAAAAAGCATTGAGAAATCATGCAAATTAATAGAACTTCCCTCCCCACCCACCCTCTTCACTGTACATTGTTCCATGAGGAGTTCAGCATTCCTTACATTCCTTCTCAGCTCTCTTTCAGCATCAGTATCAACCCTGTCTTAAACCAGTTATGCATCCTTTGCCTATTTGAACCCTTATTGCTTCTCTCACGAGAAACCCATCTCATTGCTCCCCAAATACCCCTGAGCATTACCACTGATCTACCAGGAGCCCCAGCCCTCCTCTTGCTGCTAATCTCATCAGTCTACTCTGCAGGTTCAGCCGCCTGACCCAGTGTACACATAGAAAAGGTCAGGTTTGCCCAACTCCTCCCCATCACACACTTGTCACCCAAAGGCAGCATCAATCCTCAGCACTGCCTCTGTGTGCAATTCTAATGCCCTGGGTGAACCAATACAAATATTCTAGTGTGAAGGCTCATATCTAATCTTACCGAATTTTTGTTTTCGTGGGAAGGCAGTCATCCCAGGCCACCCAACCACAGGTGTCGTCCATATACAACCAAAGTCCATCCAGGCTATGTCCTTCCACCGATCCCAGTTTATCTCCATGATTCCTCAGGTCTCCTGTTCCTTGATCATCTCTAGCTGAAAAGAAGGGAATATATTTTAATTCATACACTTTGTGATTCCAAATATTTAAAACTTGGCTCTGATAGCATTCTTTATTCCCCAAGGAGAAAAATTGGGCTCTGCTATTCTTCCAAGAGGCCTAAAGTCTTTACTGGGAAACAGAAGCACCATGTACAAGCTGGGTGCTCTGGGAAAGGGGGCCTCTCTGGGGACTCATAGAGTCTCTACTAAGAATCTGACACCTCTCAGTATACTTGTACAGTGCACATGTCATCCTTCCCTGTCCATTTACACCAACCCATCACCCCCTTCCTTCCACAATCAATTGTAAGGTGACTCTTACACAGCTGTCCCTCTCATAAATACACAAATCCCCTTTCAAAATAGAGAAACCAACCTTAGCCACACTAGATTAACAAAGCCAATTGCATTCCCTGATGCTGTAGGCTCTTGTTTGTAATCCTACCTATCTCCCAAGGTGACACCTTGAAGACTGCTTTTACAGCAAGCCTGGGAAGTCTCCATCTTCAAGGAAATAGAGAAATGCAAGCCTGAAGTGTAACTCAAGCATGAGAGAACCAGACTTAGCAATGAAAACTGAAAGAGAGAAAAAAGAGAAAGACAGAGAGGGAGAAAGGTAAAGAGGGAAAAAAGGGAGAAGTGTAGAGAGAGAAGAGGAGTGAGGGAGTTGGACGGAGAGAGAGACAGATCCAAGAGCAGGAATACAGGGAAAGGGAATGGTAGAGGGTAGTAGTAGAACGGCAAGAAGAAGAACAGGAGAAGTAGGAGTAGTTATGGGAGGAATGAAAACAAAGGAAGAGAAATGGTGGGCAAGAGCAAGAAGGTGAGAAAAGTGGAGAGAGAACAAAGAAGGCAAAAGAAACAGAGCATAAGAAAAAAAGCACTGAGGTGTAACAGCACACACTCACAAACACATACACACAACAAACAAAAGGAAAAAAATAAAAGAATAGTGATTGAGAAATCAACAGTTAATCAACAGTTAATTCCTTCTCAACCACTTTCTTCACTGAAGAATGGCGCATGTGGAATTCAGGATTCCTCAGCTCCCTTCTTAACTTGCCTCCTGTCATTTCTCCTTTACATTTAGTGTCAACCCTGTCATTTACTTTGTACCCATCTTTTCCCTCTTGTAGCCCTTATTGGGACTCTCACCAGAATCCCACTTTGTTCTTTCAGGGGAGATCTGCTCCCAAATAGCTCTAAGCTGGACCACTGATCCTACCTCCTGGAGAAAATCTCATCAGTCTGCCCTGCAGGCTTACTTAGCCTCTTGACATCAGTGAACACATAGCAAAAGCCAGGTGTGTCCAAATCCTCTCTATAATACACTTGTCACTCAAGGGCAGACAGCATCAGCCTGCATCAAAACCAGTCTGTGGAAATTTCATTGCCCTGGCTAAACCAGGGTAGAGGTCATATCCAACCTTACCGAATTTTTGCTACTGTCCAGATGCAGTCATCCCAAGCAGGGTCCATCCAGAGGCACCACTGTATCAGATACTTTCTCAGGAATCTTGCTCCTTTACAGGTTTCTCCGCCTCTACCTTCAAGGAAGGAATATTATTCTACTTCATATCCTTGGCCAGTCTGAACAGTGGCTCTGGTTGGTCAGACTGTTCTCTTATTTGAAACTCAGCCAACCCAGCCTTCTGGTTCCCCTTAGAGAAAATGGGGGCTCACCGGAGGAGTTGCAATTCAAAACAACCTCTCTAGGTAATAGGGTCTCTTTGATTGTGAGCAAATAAACAACTCTGAAAGAAGAGATGCTTGGATGATGGTTTTATGTTGGGGGATAATGATGAGATTTAGAGAGAAATCACACACACAGGAAAGTGCATTGAAATGGAGGAAAGTTAAGGGCAGAAACCTTTGACAGTGCATTGGGTGAATGGAGACAGGTACCTCTCCATTCTCAGTGAAGATTTGCCTTTATGCTCCAACCCAGCCAGTGTAACTAGTGTGCTCAGTAGTTGTACCCAGTCACCTAGAGACTGCGGAAGGAGAAGCAGAGTCCAGAATGCTTCTTGCCCCTCAGATCCATGGATTCCTATACAACCAAGCTCAAGGGCCTCACTTTAAACCTAAATAAATCAACTAGCAAGTGGGGACACAAGCAACCTACCTGGAAGATGAGATGACCTAAAGCATTTGGGACAAAAACATCTTAGTGTTCAGGGGACAAATGGGAAACATTGTTCAATAAAGTGACAATACTCTTAAGGGATTGAGGTGGAAATGCCCAGCTCAGAAGGTACAGCAGCATGAGGCCACCTTTCAGCTTATCTTTCAGCATTGGAAAGCCTTGGTGATGACAGCTGTCCTTTCTCCGGAAGGAATCCCTACCGGAGAATCCCCTAGCAGCTGTCACATAACCTGACCATGTTGGCCTGAGACCTCCACAGTGTGAACTTCCTGCATGACTCCTTCCCCACCTGCAGCTCTTCAATTCCACATCTATCTGCTTTTCCACACCCCAGTTAGAGTCACCCCGAAGGTCTGAGTCCGGTGGCTTTCAATTGTTCTGCATTGATTTCTCTGGGACAGCTTTGTTCTCAATCTGTGGACATTACTTTGGGGCCTTCACAAAGCATCAGAGTCTGCAAAAAATGGTGACTATCCTGTCACCCTCCTCCAGCCCTGTCTAATGTTCCACCTGGGGGCTATGGCCTTCCCCTGAGGCTCCCCAGAGGGAAGACCATTTTCCACTGAGTGGAAACTGTCTAGTGTGCCTGACCAGCTAAAAGAATCTGGGCCCCAAATGAAGCTGGAACTGGAGCTCTGCAGGGTGTAGAGTGGAAGGACAGGCAGACTGGCAATTCGGGCTCTCAAGAGGTAACTGAAATTTTGAGGACAAGCTGAAGGTGTTACATCCTGCAGAAAAGGTGGCTCTTTTTCATGAAGGGAGAGGGCTGGTGGGATTGTCCTCAGGAGTTGTGCATGGTGGACTAGCCAAGGCATCGTTTTTGATTCCACACTTCTGGTATTCTCCTTTAAGTTTTCTTGGATGAGCAGGTAGGTGCCCATGGCTTCATTGAATGCTCTGTCCTGGAATGTCTTTTCAATACCAGCTAGGGTGTACCCCATGTTGCCCATGACTGTGACAATAATTGGGGTTCAGCTTGCTGGGCAGTGGCTCATCAGGAAACAGGCCAAATCCCACACCTAGAGTCAGCCATTGGTACTCCATTATGTCCTCAATAGCAGGCCTCAGATTGAAGCCTGAGTAGCTAGGATTACAGGCGTGAGCCACAGGCACCCAGCTATAAGTAGGACATTTCTTGTTGAACTTGTTACCACCTCCCTCATTTTTCTCCTACTTTCCCTCCCCTCCAATCCCTCCCAAGTTTTACAGCTCATTTCCCACATATTGTCTTGTGAGTATTGCTCTTGCATTGGTTCGCCCATTTTGTTTCCCTTCTCTTCCCTAATTCAGATAAACATATATACAATAGCCAGGGTACCAAAATCAAATACAATGATGACAGGAGATAAACCATAGGGAAAATCATACAAAAGAAAAAATAAATCACATAGTACATTAAAAACAGCAGCAACAAAGCAAAACCTCTTGCTTCCATATCTCGAAGTTCATTTGATTTACCATCATCTTATATAGTCATATGTACATAGCTATTGGCTATTGTTTTTTTAATTTAATTTAATTTTATTTGTGAACATACTGTACAGAGGGGTTACAATTACATGGGCAGGATAATGCGTACATTTCTTACCAAGCATTGCAGCCTCCTCCTT
>NW_012267365.1:1120998-1134470 GCF_000151885.1 Dipodomys ordii | reverse complement strand
GCATCTGGGTTGGTTCCATATCTTAGCTATGGTAAATAATGCTGCAATAAACATTGTTGTGCTGGTAGCTTTAGTGAGGTCTCGTTTGTAAACATTTGGGTCTGACCCTCCAACCTTTATTGGTTGGTCTGCAGACCACCAATTAGTCGGTCTGCAAACCTACAAACCTCAGATCTCCAAAGCTCCAAACCTCCAAAGGGGAAGGCTTTTCCTTTTCTTCCCTTCCTCCACCACATGCAGACCTCTCCACTGTCCACAGGCTTCTCTAGAGGGAGGTCTCAAATGGACTCCAGAGGAGGCCCCAAATGACCTCCAAAGGAGGTGCCAACAGGTCCCTCAAGGAGGCCCTGAGTGACCTCAGTAGGATGTTCCAAATGGCCCCTTAAGAAATCCCTGAAGGTCTGGGAAGGTGGCTCAGTGGTAGAGTGCTTGCCTTGCATGCCTGAGACCCTGGGTTCGATTTCGCAGCACCATATAAGCAAAAAGAATAAAAGCCAGGGGCTGGGAAGGTGGCTCAGTGGTAGAGTGCTTGCCTTGCATGCATGAGGCCCTGGGTTCGATTCCTCAGTACCACATATGCAAAAAGAAAAAAGCCGGAAGTGGTGCTGTGGCTCAAGTGGTAGAGCACTAGCCTAGAGCTGAAGAGCTGAGGGACAGCGCCCAGGCCCAGAGTTCAGGCCAGGCCCCACAACAGGACTCCAAAAAAAAAAGCCCCTGAATAGCTCCTCGAGAAGCCCCAAAGGACCTCTCAATGAGGTCCCAAATGGCCACTCAAGAAGCCCCAAATGGCCTCTCAAGGCTTGCTCTGTCCTCCTCAGGCCTGCCCTGCCCTACTGCAGCAGGCTTTCCCTTCCTGCCATCTCTCTCCCTCCACTCCCACTCCTCTCCTTCCTCCACACTCAGTTCCTGCCTCAGGACTCCTGGTCTTTCCCTTCTCTCCTCTCTTCAGGACACCTGGTCTCCTCTGGACTCCCCTCTCAACAGGAGTGCAGGTGTCCTCGGGACTTTTCCCTCCTCCCTCCCAATGTGTTTTCCCCCTAACATTCCCCCTGGCCTTGGAGCATGCAGCCTATATACACCCAGATAGGCTGCACCCCTGTCCCACTAATGGGTTCAAACTGACAATAATGCTCATCCCCCAAGCTGCCCAAGTCCAATCCCAATATGCAGCTCACTATGTGCATGTCTCCAGGAGCATGCCCCGCCCCCTTTTGGTGGCATGCTCCGCCCCTTTCATTGGCATGCCCAGCCATGGCATGCCCCTCCAGTGCCCCTTGGGGTGGTGACATCAGTCTCTCAATGCCCTGCTCTGTCCAGTGGCCGGGTCTGTGGAGTTGTGAGGCTTGAATCTTGATGCCACTCCCCTTCCAGCAGGCCGGACCATGGGGCCACACTATTGGGCCCCGCTGATTTTCGGAGACTATTATTACAGAGAGAGACTATTATTACAGAGACTATTCTTGTACAGAAATTATAACACTGTCCTTTTCACATAGCATGGTCTACATCTAATTGCAAGGGAGCGTGAGATATGGAGACTTTGTAACGATTCAACTCAAAAATGTCTTTCCACTTGAGAAGAGAGACCAGACATCCAAGATGAAGTCACAGTTTTGTCCACATCTGCCATTCTCATTTCTGATTCCAATTTGAATGGGATCCTATGCTGCTTAGTTCCTCTTTTTACTGTTTTTGATTCGCTTAATCACTCTTTTTCAATCTTTATTTATCCCTCACAAGTTAGAAATAAAGTATCTTGCTTTTATATTTTTTAGTACCATTGTCTCGGATTTTAATATATCTATAATTGTTCTAATAAAAACCATACACGAAATATGTCTTATCTCAGAGGCAGACTCCTATTTTATGGACCTGAAGTTTATTCTATTTGAGAGGTCTTTTATTCTTTATTTCACTTATTTATTCATTTATTTTTTGGCCATGAAGCTTGAACTCTGGATGGACCTGGGCGCTGTCCCTCAGTTCGTTAGCTAAAGCCTAGCACTCTACCACTTGAGCCACAGTGCCACTTCTAGTTTTCTGGTGGTTTATTGGAGATAACAGTCTCATGGACTTTCCTACCTGGGCAGGCTTTCAACTTCTATCCTCACATCAAAGCCTCTTGAGTAGCTAGTATTGTACACATGAGCCACCACTACCCAGCAACTTGAGAGATCTTTTTAAGAGAAAAGAATTAATGATGTGTCAGGCACTGGTGGCTCCCACCTGTAATTCTAGCTACTCAGGAGGCTGAGACCTGAGGATCTCGGTTTGAATCCAGCCTGGGCAGAAAAATCCATGAGACTCTTCTTGAAAATGACAAGATAACCTCAAGTGTCCCTATGCCTCAAAGTGGTTGAGAGCTAGCCTTAAGCAAAAAGAACTCAGGGATAGCACCCAGGCCCTATGTTCCAGTCCCAGGACTGGCAACAACAGCAGCATTAAAAAGGAGCTGGGTGTAATAAAGCCTTATTCACAAACACAGAATGCAGAAGGTAGAGGCAGGAGGTTCAGAGATTGAGGGCATCTTGGCCTTTATAGTGAGTTACACTTCAACCTGGACTACATAGCATGACTTAGTTCAAAAAAAAAACCCCTCTTCCCCCTAAAACACCCAGGAAGTTCACTTACAGATGAATCTCAGAAAGCTGTTACTCCATAACCCTATTTCATTTTGCCAAATATTGTCAGCTACTACTTCATTCTTTCTTTTTTAAAAAGTCTCTATAAGTAGTTGCTGATATTTATTTGTTGGGTTATTTAGACATCCCAACATATACTTTTTCTCTATTCTTGATTCTTTGAATTCTCTCCCCCCTTCCTTTCCTCTGTTTACCCTTCCTTTTCGTTACTAGTTCCTCCTTTTCTCTTCATTTGCTTGTTGCACTAATTCCTCCCTTTTGTCTGTCCCTTCCTTCCTTCCTAAGATAGAATTGGGTGATATAGCGCAAGCTATTCTGGAATTTATGTTCTCGCTGCTTCAGTGTTCTGACTGGCAGTACTACAGGAGTACACTGGAATGACTGGAAAATTCCAAATGGGAGAGAATACTGGACCATTATCTTTTTTCCATGAAGTTCTCCCTAGATTCCCTAGACTCTTCACACACATGAGGCTGTTTCATGTCTTATATGTCTCTTAGGCTCTTTTCTGAATTTCCTTTTTTGCTTCCGGTCCCATTCAGTGGCCATTAGCCTTGGGAGGGTTCCAACCAATGTCAGGCATACCCAACCCTCTCTGAGACCAAGTATCTTGGGCACAGGCTCATTCAGGCAATGAATATGACAGAGAATAGATGAAGTGTAGATTGTCCCTTCCTTTCAGGACCCATGAGCCATTAGCTGAGCAGATCCCCTTAAGGGAACACACTCTGAAAGGAAGTTCCAGGTCAAAACCATACTAATCTCAACAATCCCCTGAAATCTCTCATTTTTCAGATATGGCCATGTGTAGTTATTTCTAGTGAATAGAACATGGCAGAAATGAGAGATATCATTTTTCAGATTGCAATATAAATAGCTGTTGCTCTCACAGTAGGATCTCTTTCTCTTGCTCTCTCTTGCTCTCTCCTTCTCTCTCTCATTCTCCTATACTCTTTGCCCTGGGTGAAACAAATGCATGTGTGAGTAGTCTATGGAGAAGGCCCCATGACAAAGAGCTGCAGCTCCAGATGACAGCTGGAAGACGTGAATGGGAAGCAGTCTAGCCTGGAAATGACTCTGACTTAAGTCCAGGTTTTGAATCTATCTCTTTTGGTTTCTGAATAATAATCAGCTGTGCACAACTTCCCCAATGAGAAAATAATACCCAAAGGTGGCAGGTGGCTATTCCTACAGACTATGCAGAAACCATGTCAAAAGTAGACTTTTGACAAAAAGTAGACTTTTTTCCAAGTCTTTGATGCCTTAGCAGACAGTCTCTTCCAGTGAAGTCTCTCGTTCCTATCATGCAACAGAACCAAGCTTCTGCATCTTTCCACTGCAGATGAGTGCCCTGCAGTGATTTAAACAATGACCAGAAAGAGGATGAGCCCACCTTGGTAAAATGTATCCAGCTGTAACAAGGATGTTACATTCTGAAGTCACATTACTGCACGTAGGACCAGAGACTGTGGTTCCAAATAGCATGCCCTTTGGCTTTGTGAGACAGAAATCTTGACTTCCATCCAGAAAGATGGGCAAAAAAAGGAGGTCCTTGGCTAGGTTTCTCATGACAGAGCAGTTTGATACCAGATGAGGCCAAGACTCACAGGTACTATATCTCTGCAGAAACCGGTCCCCAAAGAAGAGTGATGGATGGAAGTCAGTTTGGAGAGAGTGAGTGAGTTTCAAAGTGGTGCTGACTAGTATCTGGGGATGGCCCCTGGCTTCTGGCTTGATTAACCATCTCTGCTAAGTGTGTCTGAAGACGTATAAGCACAGGCTTTCTAAACCATAGAGATAAATTATACACACAAACAAAAACTCCCACAGAGCAGGTGATATGTCAACCTGTCCATTCCAAGTCGATTGACCTGAATCAACACTTTAACTATTTCAGTGTTTATAAAAGTGCCTATGAGCCAGGTGCTAGTGGCTCATGTCTGTAATCCTAGCTACTCAGGATGCTGAGACCTGAGGATGGTGGTTCAAAGTCAGCCTGGACAGGAACTGTCCAGGAACTGTTCTCTCTAATAAATCACTCAGAAGGCTGGAAGTGTCATGGTTGCTCAAATGGTAGAGTGCTCGCCTTGAACTGAAGAGCTGAGGGACAGTGCTCAGGCCCAGAGTTCAAGCCCCACAACCACCAAAAGAAAAAAAAGAAAATCTGTAAGAAAATATCAGTAATGCTTTTTGAATGCAAAAAATGATGCCTGTTGTTGCAGAGAATAATTACACATGTTTGAAATCTCCAATTCTTGGTTTCTATTGTGTAAGGATCACCCAAATCTATCTACACTGGTTCATTTTATTCTTTTTCTTTTCGGGTCCAGTCGTGGGCCTGAACTCTGGGCCTGGGCACTGTCTCTCAGCTCTTCAGCTCAAGGCTAGCTCTCTTACCACTTGAGCACAGTGCCACTTCCGGCTTTTTTCTCTTTTTGCTTATGTGGTGCTGAGGAATCGAACCCAGGGCCTCAAGCATGCAAGGCAAGTGCTCTACCACTGAGCCACCTTCCCAGCCCCTGGTTCATTTTATTCTTAAGAATCATCCCAAGAATTGAGTTTTATTTATTATTATTCAAACACACACACAAGATTGCAGCTTAAAATTACAAGTCAGGTATTTAAGTGTGGAATCTAGAATTGGAACCCAGCTCCAACCACACTCATGTGTACTACTCTATGAAGAGGAATGCAAGCAAGCAATTACTTGATGTTAGTGTTTTTGTTTTAATTTGGCTGTACCACTTGAATAACAGCTCCACTTCTGGCCTTTTGGTGATCAATTGGCAATAATAGTCTTAATGGTCTTTCCTACCTGGGTTCACTTCCAACTGTGATCTTCAGATCTCAGCCTCTTGAGCAGCTCTGCTTTAGGTGCTTGGCTTTCCCTGAAAGCCAAAATGAATTTATAGCTCTAAAAGAGGATGGGGTTGGGGGTAGGGAGGATATATCTGATTTGGTAGCCAAGCTCCAAGAGCCAAATATCACTTTTTTCACCCATTTAGACTTAGAAAGATATACATATCTAGATATAAACATTTTTATAGACATGACTAGAGAACAGGACTTAAATGTGGAAATATAGGGATGAAAGGGAGGGAGAATGATAAGGTATAAATGAGATTAAAATACATTGTGAATAGGTAAGAAAATGGTGTAAGGAGACACACTGAAAGCTACTGAATGTGGGTAGAGGGGTATGGAAACAAAGCATAATAAAAGAGGTGAATCTGACTAAATTATAATACATGTACTGGTAAAAAGCATATAGAAAGCCCACTGTTGCCTTAAGTTACACTAAAATAATGAAAACAAACTGAATTATAGGAAAGCAAAATATGAGGGAAGGCCAAGAGGGAAGCTGAATGAGGGTGAATACAGTATAAATACTTATGAGTGTATTAAAAGAGAACAAAGAAACCTGTTGAGATTGGTAGAAAGAGGGTTCCGGGAAGATGGCGGAGGAGAAGCTGGAGGTTAAAAAACCTCTTGCATAGAAAGCATTTTTAGAGTTCCAGTGAACAGTCCTAAGCCAGAGAATCACACCAAGTGTGCCATCACAGAACAGAGCGTTAGGCCAGGGAAAATCCAGGCAAGGAGACACATCTGAGCTCTTGCCAGCAGCCACCGCGGCCATACCTGAGCCACAGAGAGTCCGGGATGAAGGAGCCAGACGCAGCAGGTGAGCGGATTCTACTCAACACCAGCAAGAACCGACAAAGAGCAGACATCTTCATCCTGCAGTTCGCAGACCAGAGACGACCCAGGAACCAAGACTCGGTGTGAGTAGAAGCCCGACGTCCTTACTCCTTCTCAGGGAGCAGAGGAGGGAAGGCCACCCCTTCCCCCCCCCCAGTACCATAGATCTCCATCTTGGATAGCAACAAAGCTTGGCGGAGCTGCTAGCTCCAACTCAAGCCTTGGAATAAAACAAGTCATTTAGCAGGTCACAAGAACTTAATGGCGGCATGACCTGCCAGACTCACCTCTACCCAGAGAAAAGTCACCCAGCTCGGGTGCCAGCCCTAGGAGTGGCTTTCTTCACTGGGTAATCAGAGCTGGAGGCTGCCCCTCCCTCTAGCAGCCGCGACAATCAATTGAAATTCAGTAAACAGAAACCCTGAGAATGGCTCCAGGCTGGGCTCTGTGAGTTTTTCACAAACTAGCCCCGGGGAAAAGCTACTGTTTGTTGAAAGGCCTCAACTCTACCCAGAACCTAGCCTCATCACTGCATCCCCCTCTTTTGTGATTCTCAAAGCAGATCTGCCTCCCATTAAACTAGCCTGGGAGGAGGATCCCAAAATCCTGGGTAAAGCAGAGCATTTTTCTGCCTGTTTGAACAAACCAACTTAAGAAACCAACCAAGCCACACAGGACCACAAGCAGACCAGAGACTCCAACAAGAGGCTGGTTACGGACACAAGGGAGATACAGGTTTTTTCCCACCACTCCCAAAAAAATCAAAGAACTCTTCTTCTTCTTCTTCTTCTTCTTCTTCTTCTTCTTCTTCTTCTTCTTCTTCTTCTTCTTCTTCTTCTTCTTCTTCTTCGTACCTTATATAAAAAATTTTTTTCTTTTCTAAAACTTTTTTTAATCTTTAATTTTTGCCTTTTTTGAAAAAAAAATTGTTTTCCAGTAACCTTTTTTCCTCTTATAATTTTTATTTTAGGGATATGTGAGTGTGCATTTTTCTTTCTTTTTTTTTTTTTTGGGTCCAGTAGTGGGTCCTGAACTCTGGGCCTGGGCGCTGTCCCTCAGCTCTTCAGCTCAAGGCTAGCGCTCTACCACTTGAGCCACAGCGCCACTTCTGGCTTTTTTCTTTTTGCTTATGTGGTGCTGAGGAATCGAACCCAGGGTCTTGAGCATGCAAGGCAAGCGCTCTACGACTGAGCCACCTTCCCAGCCCCTTTTCTTTCTTTTTTTTTGTTTTCTTTCTCTTTTTTTTTCTTTTTTAATTATCTTTTTTGTTTTTTGTTTAGCTCTACTGAACTTCTGATCTTTTTTTCTTCCTTTATTATCCTTTTCACCTTTTCCTCCCTTCGTTCTTCTTTATGTGACTTAAATCTTGTCCTGCACATCCTCAGATAAACCCGTAGTTGAATATTAGAACCTATCCCCCATTGTGTACACGCTTAATCCACAAAATTATTACTCAGTTAAAAACCCCTGAGACTTAAATTCCTTAATTTCAGCACTACATCTTTATACCTATATAATATCTTAAGTATTTTTATTTTTAAGTTTTTCACATCTCCTTTATATCCCTCCCCTTCTCTCAATATATTGACGTTCTTCTCTAAATAGACTGTTTTCGATCTACATAATCTTATTAATTTTTACTTTTCTATTTTTTCTGGTCTCTTTTCCTTTCCCTTTCTCCTTTTTTTTTCTGTCTCTCTATTTTCATCCTACCCAACCTATTTCCTGCTTTCAGATTAGGACTTAGTTAACTCTCCCTGTGCCTCCCTACACCAATCTATTCCTATTTTTTACCCACATCTCTCCCTAACCCTAATAATTTCTGGTTTTCCAAATTCTTCTTTGCGGTTCGTAGCCCATTAACAGATAGTTGTTTGATGTTGAATAGATGTATCTGTTGAACTAGATTGTATCTGTAGACTATTGACTTGCAAATTCAGACTTTGGTTGATGCTTGACTTATGATAGTGTTCTAGCACAAAACTGGTGCTATTTTCATCTCAAATGGGCAGAGTAAGCCGGAAAAACACATGAAAAATGGCAAATCGAGGTATCTCAATTCCCAATCTTGATAATCAGGGGACAGAACAGATAATGAATAATCCAGAGGAGAGTTCCCAGATAGCTCTACAAACACTGCTGGCAAACATGATAAATGAAAAAGTTGAAAACATACAAGGGACTCTGTATGAGCGTGATAGGGAGAGAGAGGAGGCAATCCAAAAGTTTATACAGGAATATCATAAGCGTGAGGAAGCTACTCAAAAACTGATACAGGATTTGGTGAACAGCTTGAGAATACTCAAAGAGAAAGGCAGGAATGGTGTGAGCAGGCTGAGAACAATCAAAGAGAACTACAGGAATCCCATGAATGGGAGGAAGCTAATCAAAGAGTAATACAGGAATTGAGAGAGCAGGAAGAGAATACACAAAGATCACTAAAGGCATTCATGGAATCCATCAACAAAGAGCTGAAGGAAGTCAGGGAGACCACAAAGGGAATGCTGAATGGAACCCAACAGAAGGAATGGGAGTCCAAGGAAACCATAACCAATCAACTAAGTGATTTGAGAATAAACACTGAACACCAAATTAAGGAAGTAAAGAAGTTCATACAAGATCTAAAACAAAGCTTCAACAGAGATTGGTTGAGAGAGAGAGAGAGAGAGGGAGAAAGAGAGAGAGAGAGAGCTTGAACTCAGGATCCACCAGCCACTGTTACTTAGCTATTCTGCTCAAAGCTATTGTTCTATCCCTTGATCCACAGCTCCACTTCTGGCTTCTTGATAACTAGTTGGAGATAAGTGTCTCACAAACTTTTCTGTCCCAGTTGGCTTTCAATCCAGATCCTTGGATTTCAGCCTTCTGAGTATCTAGGATTGCAGGTATGAACCACCAGTGCCTGCCTACATTTGTTTCAAGGATGGAATGAAAGAAAGTGATGGAGGAGAGAGTTTAACTGAGATGCAGTGTATGCATGCATGGAAATAGCACGAGAGCTTTCTTTCTTTTTTTTTCTTTTGATTGGTCGTGGGGCTTGAACTCTGGGCTTGGGTGCTGTCCTTACACTCTTCAGATCAAGGCGAGCGCACTACCGCTTGAGCCACAGCACCACTTCCGGGTTTTTTTCTAGTGGTTGGTTGGAGATAAGAGTGTCAAGGACTTTCCTGCTCAGGCTGGCTTTGAACCACGATCCTCAGATCTCAGCTTCCTGAGTAGCTAGGATTACAGGCGTGAGCCACTGGCGCTCGGTGAGACCTTTCTTTAGACAACTAATTACATGGTAATAAGAATCGTCTTTAAAAAGAGTTTGTTCTGGGTGCCAGTAACTCACTCCTATAACCCTAGGTACTCAAAAGGCTGAGATCTGAAGATCACAGTTTGAAGTGAATCCAGGCAGGAAAGACCATTAAGCCTCGTATGGCCAATTTATCACCAAAAGGCCAGAAGTGGAGCTGTTATTCAAGTGGTACAGTGCTTGCTTGAAGTAAAAATTAAAACAACAATATCAAAAAAGCCAAGCTCAGACACAGATCCTAGTCCCTCATTTCAGGCTCCAGTATATTTACTGATGAGTTTATAAGCTAAATCTAGCTTCCATATAGAAGGGGAAACATGCATTGACTTCACTTACTATTTTTTAATGTAATTTTTTGGATGTAACTTAAATCTCATTTTTGGGGACATTAAATGCCAGCTCACAAAGAGTTCCACACCTCCCCAGCACGCACGCACACACACACACACACACACACACACACTGAACTAGAAACTGACCAAGGTAAGAATCTCTTCCTGCATTTCTAGAGAAAAAGACAATTGCATGATGCTCATTTTTAGTTGGATAGTCTTTTTTTTTCTTTTGTCAGTCTCTTGAACTCTGGGCCTGGCCACTATCTCTCAGTTCTTCAGCCCAAGGCAAGCTGAAGTGCTCTACCACTTGAGCCACAGCACCACTTCCAGTGATGCTCATTTTTATCTTAGTCTTAGCATTCAAGATATCCAGTTTTCCTCCATGACTGATTTTATGGAGCACATCCAGAGCTGAAGTTCATGAATTTTAGTGGGGTGTTGAATGAAACAAAGAGTGATACACAGAGCATTCACCTAAGCGGTCATAGAAGGCCAGATAATGACTGTATCCTATGGTCACGTTGACTCAGTCAATGATGGTGATGACTCATACATGTCAGTGTTCATAAGGTTTGAAAACAAATTTTATGTACTTCAAGAAAAAAAAACATCATGACTGAGTGAGAGATCTGGGTCTGAGTCACAGAGTAGGCATACTCTGGGCCCTGGCTCTCCCATTACATATAGCTGTCACCCCAGCACTATGGAAGATTGTCAAATAACAGCAGGTAGGCTGAGGAAGTAAGTCTGCTTCAGAATGGAAAAGGCCATCTGACCTTTGGTTGAAATTGGCATATTTGTGGAATATTCTGCAATATCCTTATGCCTGAATTCAGCTCAACCTAAAACGTGGGAGGTGCAGAGAGGATCCAGGGTAGGCCTCTTGATAGATCTCAAGGAGTGGGAGAAGAGAGCAGGAAGGGCCAAGGCTTAGCTCCCAGTTATCCTCTCTCTCTGTTCCTTATGCTCCATTCCCCAAGCAACCACAGGAGCCACAACTCAGGACAAAAATGAGAAATATGTGTCTCTATGGTCACAGGAGTTGGGGTCCCAAGATTGACTGACTGATTTTGTTCTCTGTTCTCCTGAAGGTTCACCCTGGATTCGTACACATTTTATCAAATGTAGGACAGAATGGAAGCATGAATGGAAGCCAAAGATTTCATACATCATAGAGACAGGGGATCATCCTGACACTAGAGCCCCCTTCTGTCACCTCAACAAATGAAGGCCTTGATTCCAAGGCCTTTGGAACCCTGGTTCTTCAATAAAACTAATATAGTACTTAGCATGCAGAAACATGGCTTGTGTTTTCATGGGTCCCACAGTTGTTTTGAAAAGTAAGAGAATGCTTTCTCAACCTTTTAAAACATTTTGCTAAAAAGAAATGTAGGGGCTGGGAAGGTGGTTCGGTGGTAGAGTGCTTGTTTGCATGCATGAGGGCCTGGGTTCGATTCCTCAGCACCACATAAGCAAAAGGAAAAAAAAGCAGGAAGTGGCACTGTGGCTCAAGTGGTAGAGTGCCAGCCTTAAGCTGAAGAGCTGAGGGACAGTGCCCAGACCCAGAGTTCAGGCCCCATGACCGGATTTGAAGAAATGACCTTGTATGGTATCTTCTAAGAGTCAATATTCCTTCCATCCCACAGTGGAAAATTGCCTAGTAACGTACATTTTACAGTTCTGACCCTGTAATTAATTACCTTTATTGCAAGTGAAAAACAATGTTTAAAACTACATTTCTGATCCAATTATTAACTGCCTGCTTTGCAAGTGCAAAAAAAGTTTTAAAAATGCTCACAGGGTATGAGAGAGCAAACCATGTTTGGCTAAGAGAGATAAAAGGTAGGTTGTATTACAAAGCTATCATTTAAACTAAGTTGGCAGCATCATCTAAATCATCCACTCCTCAAGGATGGATGGAAACACAGGCTCCCATAAACATGTTTGGTCAAAGAAAGTAATAGGGACATTCAATGTTTCTGACCTTGTATTGTAGGAAAGGGGACAGGGCCCCTGTGGACAAAATCCAGGTTGTGGTGGCCATGCAATGATAATGGTCCCTTGGCAGTCTGGTGACAACTCTGCTCAAATCCAGATGTCCTGAGCTCCTGGGGAATGGTCTGTGAAAAGATAGAGAAAATGAAGTTGTTGATGTAAGTTTCACAGGAAGTGCAAAAGACTCATGTGAGCCAAAAAGACATCCTTTTTCTAACCCTAAGCTTCTCTGAATTATCAGTATGCCATTGTGCCCTGTGAATCTCTTAGTGGATATCTATTGTGTACAAGGCCGGACTTCATCCCCACTGTCAACTCCTTTCTCCAAGTCTCCATCTTTTCTTGTATCAGCAGGAGTAAAGGACCTCCTCTTACCATGGCTTCCAGTCCCTGGTGGGGAGGGGGATCAAGAGGAGGGGTACTTCCTGGCAATGAGGGTGTTCCCATGATGACACCTCAACAAAGCACATGCAGACCAGGAAGACAGAGGTCCACAGGCAAAGAGACATCACTGTAGCAGGTGCAGTGCCAGTTTGGGAAAGGTGGCAGTGAATATGGCTCCAGTTCCATGACCATCAGTGGTAATGGCAGAACTGACCAACCCCAGAGCGATACTGGGGAAGGGTAGCAAGGAGGCCTCTGAGACAGCCCGCCCCCCCCTTCATTCTCCGTGGGGCTCTAGGGCGCCTTAGTCCATGTCTAGGTAGCCCTGCAAGTGCGTTCCCAAGTCCCTTCACCCAGTTTCAGGTCCTTTCACACACACTTACAGTCCCTTGACCTACGCTTCCGGTCCTATGAGTGTGTGTGTGTGTGTGTGTGCGCACACACACACACACACGCTCACGTGCATACGTGCATGTGTGTGAAGTGTCCCACTTACCTTGAACTAGCCAGATCCCGGGAGGACATCACACACATATCGCAGTCACATGCCCACATGGACTACGAGGATGGTGATGCATGCACTCAGTCTGAAGACACCCTAGGTTTCCCATCCCAGCAACAGGTGCAGCACCAGTTGGGGGAGGACAGCAACAAACACGGCGTAGGTCCTGAGACTGCTGGTGGATGCAGTGGATTCAGGCAGCCTCGGGCTGGACCCAGGAGACAATGCAGGGCAGATTCTCAGCTTCCCGCTTCTTTTTTGGGTGGCCACTGTGGTCATACCCGCGCAGGCTCATCCAGGTGGGCGTACATGTATGCACATCTGTGCATGCATGTCCCTCACCAGCGTGCATGATTATGCGCATTGCATGTGCATTCACTTGACCCTGTGCACATGCCCTTCCCTCACACTTCTGGGCTGGGCTTCTAAACCTCCTCATAAGCTGGAGGTTTAACAAAAGGGATGCGAATGTCACTTAGTGGTACAGTACATGTCTAGCATATGCATGAAACCCTGGGTTCGATTCCTAAGTACCACATGAACAGTAAAAAGCTGGAAGTGGCGCAAGTGGTAGAGCATTGGCCTTGAGCACAGCAAGGCTCAATGACAGTGCCCAG
>NW_012267365.1:1097004-1118043 GCF_000151885.1 Dipodomys ordii | reverse complement strand
TTTTGCTTATGTGGTGCTGAGGAATTGAACCCAGGGCCTCATGCATGCAAGGCAAGTGCTTTACCACTGAGCCACCTTTCCAGCCCCTAGCATGCCCTTTTGCTTTGTGAAATAGAAATCTTAACTTCCATCTAGAAAGACAGGGCAAAGAAAAGGAGGTCCTTGGCTAGGCTTTTCATGACAGAGCACTTTGATACCAGATGAGGCCACAGAGTCACAGGTACTGTATCTCTGCAGAGACCTGTCCCCAAAGAAGAGTGAAGGATGTAAGTCAGCTCTAAGAGAATGAGTTTTACAGTATCGCTGACTAACATCTGGGGATGGCCCTGGCTTGATTACCCATCTCTGTAAAGTGTGTCTCTGATAAATGTGTCTGGAGATGTTTAAGCACAGGCTTTCTAAATCAAAGAGATAAATGACACACACAAATAACAACTCCCACAGAACAGGCAATATATCAACCTTTTCCATTCCAGTCAATTGACCTGATTGAATAGTTCAAATACTTGAGTGTTTATAAAAGTGCCTATGTGCTGGGCACTGGTGGCTCAAGCCTTTAATCCTAGCTATTCAGGAGGCTGAGATCTGAAGATCACGGTTCAAAGCCAACCCTGGGAGGAAAGTCTGTGGGACACTTATCTCCAACAAATCACTCAGAAAACTGGAAGCATCACTTTGGCTCACATGGTAGAGTGCTGTCCTTGAGCTGAAGAACTGAGGGACAGAGATCAGGCCCAGAGTTCAAGCCCCATGACCAAAAAAAAAAGTGACTATGAATCAATTCTTACATGTTGCTTTTCCCATATCGAAAATCTGTAAGAACACATCTGTAATGCTTTTTGAATGCAAAAAAAAAGTTACCTATTGTTGCAGATAATAATTACACAGCATGTTTGGAATCTCCAATCTTGGTTTCCTATTGTGTAAAGATGACCTAAATCTATCTACACCATTTCATTTTACTCTTAATAATCATCCTAAGAATGGTGTTTTCTTATTATTCAAACACCTACACAGGGTTGCAGCTGAAAATTACAAGTCAGGTATTTAAGAGTGGAATCTAGAATTTGAACCCAGATCCAACCACACTCGTGTTCACTAATCTATGAAAGAATGCAAGCAAGCAATTACTGATTTATGTATGTTGCTTTCCCTGAAAGCCAAACTAAATTTACAGTTCTAAAAGAGGATCGATCGGGGTTGGGGAGGGAGGATGTGTCTGATTTGTTAGCCAAGATCCAAAAGCCAAGTGTCACATTTTTTCACCCATCTAGACTTAGAAATATCTAGTTACAAGCATGACTAGACATGACTAGAGAACATGATTTCAATGTGGAACTATATGGGGATGAAAGGGAGGGAGAATGATGGAGTACAAATAAGATTAAATACATTGTGACTATGTAAGAAGATGGTATAAGAAGACACACTGAAACCTACTGAATGTGGTGGTAGAGGGGTATGGAAACAAAGCGTAATATGAGGTGAATCTGACTAAATTATAATATATGTACTGGTGAAAAAGCATATAGAAAGCTCACTGTTGACTTAAGTTACACTAAAAAATGAAAACAAAAGGAATGACAGGAAAGCAAAATATGAGGGAAGGCCAGGAGGAAAGCTGAATGGGGGCAAATACGGTACAAATACTTATGAGTGTATTCAAATAGAACAATGAAACCTGTTGATATTGGTTTGGAGAGAGGGGCGGGGAGGGGTGCTTGAACTCAGGATCCAGCAGGCCCTGTTCCTTAGCAATTATGCTCAAAGCTATTGTTCTATCCCTTGATCCACATCTCCACTTCTGGCTTCTTGATAATTAATTGGAGATAAGTGTCTCACATACTTTTCTGTCCCAGCTGGCTTTGAATCAAGATCCTCCAGTCTCAGTCTTCTGAGTATCTAGGATTACAGGTATGAACCACCAGTGCCTGCCTACATTTGTTTCAATGAGGGAACAAAAGAAAATGATGGAGGAGAGTGTTTAACTGAGATGGATTGTATGCAAGTATGGAACTATCATGAGACCTTTCCTTAGACAACTAATTACATGCTAATAAGAATGGTCTTTAAAAAAAAGTTTGTTCTGGGTACCAGTAAGTCACTCATATAACCCTAAATACTCAAGAAGATCACAGTTTGAAGTGAACAGAGGTAGAAACGATCATTAAGACACTTATTGCCAATTAATCACCAAAAGGACAGAAGTGGAAATGTTATTCAAGTGGTACAATGCTAGCTTTAAGCAAAATAAAAACAAACAACAACATCAAAAAAGAAAAAAAAACAAGCTCAAACACAGCTCCTAAGCCCTGATTTCAGGCTCTAGTACTGGGGGTGGGGGTGGGATTGGGGGATAGTTTCTGACTATGCATGCATTTAAGTTCCTCCTAATGAAATGCATAAGCTACTTTGGAAAAGTCCAGGAAACATGGAACAAGATCTACTACATAGTGAAATACAGTAAACAGAAAAGAAATAATCCATTCATTCATTCATCCCACATACTGGCCTTCTAGGGTTAAGAATATGAAATGTGTGTCTCATACCTATAATCCTAGCTATTCCGGATGCTGAAACATGGAGGATCACAATTCAAAACATCCTGGGCAGCAAAGTTTATGACACTCTCACTAATCACCAAAATTCTGTACCAGATGAATGGCTCAGTTGGTAAAACACCAGGGCTGATCCAAAGAACTGAACAAGAACACACACTCCTGGTTTCTTGTCCAGAATCTAGGCCCACTGATGTCATTTCTTCAATTTTGTATATCCAAAAATAGAGTGTTTTTAAGAAGATGTAGACACTCCAAACACTGGCGGACAGTTTGTTGCATTCCTAGCTCAACGTTCTCATACTTTGGACATCAGCAGAGGGATGATCATGCTATTCGTTTGGCCAGGACCACTGCTGAATGTTGCACAGGTTTTGTATTTTTTAATCCTGCACATTCCCACTCACTTCTACTTGTTCAAGTGTCATGGTGAGTTTCTGGTGCACTCCATCATCAAGTGAATCAAGTCCAAATAGAAAGAAAAGAAAATATTGGGTGATAGTAGGGATTTGATTTGCCTTGGAACCAAAAAGGAAAAGGGAAACTTCTCTCCAAGCTGTCGTTAATGAGGGCTTAAAAGTTCCATGGTAGGAGATAAAAATGAGGATGTATCCCAGAATCATAAGACTGATCCTTTCTTGCTTTCTCTCCCCAGGTGTTAGCTCATGAACTTGGTTCAACTCGACAGTCTTCCATCTGCTCTTCTAACCAAGCAGCCAAGCACCTCTGTGAAAATTCATTTTACTGTGAAAACTGGAGTCTCTACAATTCAAGGAGAGGAAGCTGGTAATTTCTCTGTTTTTGTTGTTTTCTTTTTCCTGCCAGTCTTGAGACTTGAACTCAGGGTTTGGGTACTATCCCTGAGCTTCTTTTTCTCCTCAAGGCTAGTGCTCGACCACTTAAGCCACAGTGCCACTGCTAACTTTTGCTATTTATGTGGTACTGAGGAATCAAACCCAGGGTTTCATGCATGCTGATAAGCACTTTACCACTAAGCCACATTCCCAGTCCAAGAAGCTCATAATTTCTTAATATGATCTTTATACATGTTTGTCATCCCCATCCTTCCTGGTACGTTTGCAAACTCTTACCCTTTTATTCAAGCTCACTATTTAGTCCTCATTTCACTCTCTTAACATATGGCCTGTCTTCTTTTAAATTAAATATGGCTAAGTAGCTACCATTACAGGTGGGAGCCACCATCTCCTGGCTTTGTCATTTACTTTAAACTGTAGAAATTCAAGACAGTGTATAATTCTCTCCACATACCTCTCAACTCTGCTGGTGGGATTTTGAAATGCTTACCACTCATACCCCAGTCATCTGTCTGACAATTCTTCCCCCAATATCACTATTTGTGAGAATCTTCTAGGATATCACCTTCTCCAGGAAGACTTCCCAAGCACTGTTGCTACCAGATCATGTGAAAGAATCATCCCCAAGTAGCTGCTCTTTGGTGTTCTCAGACATGTCATTATGGTTTCTATTTTGTTTCCTCTACTCCAATCCAGTTTTTAAGCAACTGGTGCACTGTAGCCAGTAAACCAAATGCATCATTCCTCCTTATTTAGTAAACCAAGTTCCCTAGAAGGTTGTCGGCTCATTCATGTACCTACCATGAGCTTTTCCATCATGACAGCAAGCCAGAGGGACTGTGACAGAGACCAACCACGTAGGTTACAAAGGCTTCCGAGTTAATATCCAGCCCTATGCTGAAATGTTCACGCCCTCTCTCTTAGGAGAAAAGGAAGTGGACAGTTTACATTTGTATTCACACCCCCTTCTTAGGACATTGGCATAATCTACAGGCATAGTTAAGTACTTAAAAAATGTTGCTGGATTAATGAAGGTAATGCAGAAATTACTTGACCTCATTCCTTTCAAATTGATCAAAATAAAATTGATCAAAAGTAAGAATTGTTCAAGATTATATTCCTTAGATGGAAGCACTTAATGTAACTTTCAGGGAAAAATTCCATCTAGAGACCCTTGATCAGCATCTTCTTGAAAACACAATTTTGAATGTTATTATTCTTCAGTTGTACAAAGGAGTTCTCATGTAACAAAGCAGTTCATGAATACAATATATCTTGATCCATGTCACCCCTTTCAACCCATCCCTTCCCTACCCAGCCCTTCCCTCACTCTTAATTTTGCAGCAGATGCATTGGATTCTTGACTGCATTTCCCCCCATTTTGCTATTTGTTCACAATTTTCCTCTTGACTCCACCCATTTTTTCCAGTACCTGCTTCCTAGTGTTTCATTTTGCTAAAATCTGGCTATGCCTTTCTAAGGAATTACATATTTGAGTTCTCCCTTCAATCCATCATATTTCAGTGAACACATTTGTATATACATGCATACCACCAACCATATTTACTGATGAGTTTACAAGCTAAATCTACCATCCACAATAGAAGGGGAAACATGCATTGACTTTACTAATTTTTTAATGTAACTTAAATCTCAATTTTGGTGACATTAGATGACAGCTCACAAGGAGTTCCCCACCTTTCACACACACTGAAACAGGAATTGACCAGAGTAAGAATCTCTTCCTCAGGTCTGAGAAGGTGGCTCAGTGGTAGAGTGCTTGCCTTGCATGCATGAGGCCATGGGTTCGATTCCTCAGCACCATATAAGCAGAAAAAGCCAGAAGTGGGACTGAGGCTCCAGTGGTAGAGTGCTAGCCTTGAGCTGAAGAGGTGAGGGACAGCACCCAGGCCCAGATTTCAGGCCCCATGACCGTACCCAAAAAAACAAAACAAACAAACAAAAAAACCATAATCTCTTCCTGCATTTCCAGAGTAAAAGACAATTGCATGATGCTCATTTTGTCTTATTCTTAGCAAAGGCAGCAAAATGATCTTTGTTAATGCAACCTACAAAAGCAGATCTGTGCACCAGTAGAGTGCAGCATTGAGAAATGGTTCCATGAACCTCTGTGACATTCCAGCTCCAAATCTCAGCATCCTAGCTTCAGAAAGCTCCATGAACTCAGCTCAGTGACACTTGGGATTGCTCAGCAGTGGAAGGAGGACAAGCAATGAGTTTGGGGGCACTGGGAACACAGGAGCCTACTTCTTATAATGAAGGGCATGGTGTTTAGAAGAAAAGAAAGGGGAGAGTCAACCAGCATCCAGGAAATAAAAAATGATTAGGTTTATGGGAATAAGGGACAAAAGGAGCAGACAAAAGACAAATAACTCAATTGGGGTTGAACAATTTCACTCCATATGGTGGAACATTTTGGGAAATGGCTCTTTCTGAGGGCACAGCTTGTGTATCAGTACTCCTGAGGAACAAGTGGAAGACAAGAAATGTCAAAAAAAAAAAGCAAGCATTAGCCTGTATATCTTTTCACCTCTTCAATTGCCATTTTTTGCCACTAGAACAAACATGGCCCCTTGGGCACTGGCCACAGCATTTATATCCACACTGGAGGCATGAATTCTAATTGAGCTTTGCCACCTATGGGAGAAGGTTGCACAGAGTGCTCTGGAAGCAAACACATGGATAGAAAAAGCCTGATGAATCCAGCAAAGATAAAAACTCACAATTAGTACTGTCATCTTCCCAGCACTCTTTCCATTCTCACACACTTTGGAATTCTTTATTTGCTTTTATGCTATATCCACGCCATCACAAAATACCACCTGTTAGGCTGTTAAACTGCATGCAGAATATACCACTGTGTCTACCTGTAATGCAATCCACATGAATGCAGTGCATCCTTATTCCCACACCAGCAAACTACAGTCCCTAAACAGTCCCATTCCTAATCTCATTCAAACACTAAGACACTAAGAAGTATTTCTTGCCTGGAACTCCACAATGGCTTTCTACTCATTTCAGAAGGAAAATGAAATGTCTCTCTGTTATGATACCCTTCCTTACGGCCAGTTCTCTTGGTCATTCTCTTCTGGCTATTGCTGTCTTCTTAACTGAGTCACCCACACCCCCAGCACCCATCTCAGGGCCGCATACAATGGCCCTGAATTTTCTCCTAGGTAAAATCATGTCTCTCTCTCCAAACTCTGGTTTTAATAAAACAACCACAAAGTTGAGAGAGTTCCTCCCAGATGAAAACCTTGTTCTTTTTCTTTAATCACATTTTCCATGACCTAATAATACTCTGTGTGTGTGTGTGTGTGTGTGTGTGTGAGAGAGAGAGAGAGAGAGAGAGAGAGTATGTATACTAGGGCTTAAATTCAGGGCCTAGGTGGAACTGTCCTTTAGCATTTTCACTCAATACTAGTGCTTTAAACCTTGAACCACACACGCCAACATTTCTGGCTTTTTGATGGTTCATTAGAGATGAGAGTCTCAAGGATTTTCCCACCTGTGCTGGCTTTACACTGTGATCCTCAGATCTCAGCCTCCTCTGCAGCCAGGCAAGAGCCACCAGCACCTGGAAGTAAACATATTATTTTCAATGACCTTTTTCCTCCTGCAGACTGATGCTTCTTAAGGACTCAATTTGTTTTCTACAGTGATTCTACATTGGTACTCAATGTGTCATGGTTGAATAAAGACCCACAGAGTGTTCAACACTGGTGGTTCATGCTTGTAATCCTAGCTACTCAGAAGGCTGAGTTTTGAGGATCATGGTTAGAAACAAGCCTGGGCAGACAAATCCATGAGACTCTTTATCCCCAAGTAGCCCACAAGAAAAACAAAAGTAGAGAATGGTCAAATAGAAGAGAGCTGTCTTGACCAAAAAAGCAAATAAGAATGTGAGGCTCTCAGTTTAAGCCCCACAAAAATAAAATAAAAAAGACCCACCAAACAACCTTTATGAATCGAATGTGTAGTTTATTTCTCTAAACATCCAACTTCACCCTCAGAACATTGAAGACCTACGAAACATGTAAGGCAAAAATCTATTTTAAGGTATGTCTGTTTATTGACTTAACACTAAAATGACATGCTCAGGAACTGAAATGTTTATGTACAAATCAATGTGAATCAAAGCTATGACATTAAATACATGTTATGGTATTGAGTTTTATAAGGCCTATGCTGATTTTTTTTTTTTGTCGTGGGGCTTGAACTCTGGGCTTGGGCGCTGTCCTTGTGCTCTTCAGCTCAAGGCAAGCGCTCTACCGCCTGAGCCACAGCAGCACTTCCGGTTTTCTAGCAGTTTATTGGAGATAAGAGTCTCACGAACTTTCCTGCCTGGGCTGGCTTTGAACCATGATCCTCAGATTTCAGCCTCCTGAATAGATAGGATTACAGGCATGAGCCACTGGCGCCAGGCTTGTTTGGGTTTTTTTTGTTGTTGTTGTTGATCTTTTTGTCAGTCATGGGGCTGGGGCTTGAACTCTGACCCTGGACAGAGGTGCCCCTCAGCTCTTCAGCTGAAAGCTGTAGGTTAGACTACTTTATACAAGTCCATTAATTTTATGACTGGATGGTTAAAAACCTGTAGCCAAACTACACTGAGATGTTTTTCTATTTATCACACAATAAAGAAATGCATTATTACCTTGAAATTAGATTTCTACAAGTATTTCCTTGACTGAGAGCAGCAAGGTAGATTGTTCAAACTGTTCAGATAGTTTTAAAAGTGAATAAAACAAGCAAATAACAGGTGATATTTACGTAAGTTGTTACCTGGATATGTCAAACATTATGAGAGTTGCTTGTGAAGAATTCAAAGAAAGAAAATACTGATCTGTAAACTAGGCATGGTAGCACATGCCTATAATCCCAGAACTTGGAAAGCTGATGATACAAGAGGTTCATGTGCTTCAGGCCAACAGAGGTCAACAGGGTGATATACTATCTGTCAAGAAAGAAAGAAATGAAAAGAGAGAGAAGAGATACTGACATGTATTTCATTTGAGCCTTGAGGCAGTCATGAAAAGGCACTATTAGCATCATTTTTCTCCACAGATAGAGTATTGATACTTAGAGAAGTGAGGTCTCAGAACTCGTGTTATATAGAACTGAGACTAAAATAAATTCTCCTGACTACATAATTGACACTCTTTCTTCTCAAACCAAGCCTACCCACCAAGGATTAGATTGGGATTATAAATTCATCAACCATAATCTGATTCTGGCTACACTATATTTACTTAAGCCTACTCTTGCCACCAATATTTTAGGGAAACCAGTGCACATCTACATTAAAAAAAATAATGTGTTGAGCTTTACTTGAAATAAAGAATGCAGAAAACCAAGCAACAAATGGAGCTTGCATTGAGGCCCAGAAAGGTGTCTATATTCTCTAGAGAAGAATAATATTCTCTACATACCAGCTCCACTTGGGTACCTGACTGGCACTTATTATAGCTCTTTTAACCTTTGAGACTAATAGGTTATAGGATAATTATTTCATAGTCAATGAGATCTGGTGCTATTAAAAATTGACCCATGTATCTTTACAATAAATATATATTAAAATGATCCATGGTTTCCCTCATTTTAAGAACTACAATATATCTATGACACTCTTTAACAATCTCTCAATACCGAAACTGCTAAATGCATAGGACCATACATAATGAAGCATAACAACATGAACTCCAAGAATCAGAAACAAGAGGTTTTTTTTAATATCTTGTAGGTAGTTATTCTTTTTTTACTCTTTTAATTTTCTGTACCTTGTGTATGTATATAAGTTATTCAGTCTTTGGAAAAGATAGGGAATCATATACATAGCAGGACAAAGGATGAAGTAATGCAACATCTATACTCATTTGACACTAAGTTGGAAATGAATTTTACAACTTGTGGGGAAGGGGAGTAGGGATGGGTAAGAGGGAGAAAATAGGAATGGGGCAACAGTGTTTAAAAACAAATGTACCCATTACCTTACTTATATAATCGTAAACCCCAGGTCATCTCTTTTCAATAAAGATAAAACATTTAAAAAATGTTTTCCTAAAAAATAAATTAAGCCAAAGGACAGTGGATGGAATCTGCTCAAGCTAAAGTAACAAGACTATTTCATGCCCAACTCAGTGACAGAGTTAAAACAAGTACTAAGTAAGCGGGGTGCTAGTGGCTCACCCCTGTAATCCTAGTTACCCAGGAGGCTCAGAACAATTATCTGAGGATAATTGTTCAAAGTCAGCCTGGGGAGGAAAGTCCATGAGACTATTATCTCAAAAAACAACAACAACAAAAACACTAGAAAATGGGAAATGGTGCTGTGGTTCAAGTGATAGAGCCCTACCTTTGAGCTGAAGAGTTTGGGGACAGCACGCAGGCCCAGAGTTCGAGGCCCACTACTGACAAAAATAAAAAGGAAAAGAAAAGAAAACAGAAAACTGGTAATAAATAAATACTAGAGCCCCTAATTCCTTTGATATCCTCTTGTTACATGCAATCTTTGGGGAATGACACTGTTTTCCAAAACAGTGGCTCATGGGTCACCCAAATCAAAATCATATGAAAAGCTTGTAAAATGAACATTTTCTGAGTCCCAGACAAGAGATGCATTTTCTGAATCTAGAGAAATAACCTCTCGGTAACAATCTAGATGTTAGACTCCCTCTGAGTTCCATTACTTCTTGTTAGAGCTGTACTACAAAAGATGCCATTTGCAGAGCAAGCAATTAAGAAAAGTGTCTTTGAATTCACACGTTATGGCTGCCCCCATGAGCTACACTCATATGACTGGGATATTCAGAGGCCAGAGAATGGCTAAGATACAAAAGAAAAAACATTTGGCAGGGAAAAACTCATAAACACACAAAGTCCTCTACAGACAGACAGCAGGAAAGGCAGGAAGTGGGAATAGTGGGTAGGGCCTTGGTCCTTTGCATCTCATGATCTCTTCGCAAGGTTAGCACCATCTCAAACTCAACCCTTCAACTACCTTGGTCACACAGTGAAATTATTCCTTCTGTTGTTTGGTTTGGAAATACGAGAAATAATTTCAATTTGACTATGTATAATTCCAAAGCAAATGAACAACATTTCAAGAGACAAAGGGGAGAATCTTCACCCACCCTGACTCCAAAGGTCATGAAATCAGTGTGACACAGCGAGGAAGAACCACAGCCAAATAGACACACATGTCTATTTGGGGAAGAGAGGCCTCAACCCAGAAATAAGGTTTAGCTGTGCTCCTGAGACTCTAGTCTCCCATTTTCTATTTGAAAAGTAATTCTATTTGAAAAGTAAGCCTGAAAAAGAAGCAACTCCTAATGCATGAAGCCTGGTGCTGTTCCTAGGCCAGCCAGGAGCCTTCCATGCATACATAGATGGGTTTCCCCCAACTGGAGTCTTAAAGAGGAATCTGTAAAACAGGTCTTCCTACCATGGTGCATGATGTCAGTGTCAGCTCTACTAAACTGAACCCAATTCTCAGCCTCACTGTTTAAATGTTCAGCAAGAACAAGAATGCAATTAGTGTTCCATGCAGTACTTAGAAAGGAATCTCATTCCATACTCATAAGCACCATAAAGACATCTCCGAAGAAGAAGAACAAGCAAACGCTGCCAGAATGCATTGTACAGAATAAAATCAGCTCCAGGCTTGAAGGACCATGCACTGCCGTTTGCTGAGCCTGTGTTTGCACTTGAGGAGCTCATGTGGAGAGGAAGGGACAATTCCCATGAGAAGCTGTGCATTCATACTTACCATCTCATTTAAACTTTTCTTATCATCATGATCATTTTTCAGTACTACAGATGGGATTCAAGGACTCTCCTACATTTCTACTTTGAGCTACGTCCCACAGACCCTTCTGTTTTCAAGAACCTTGCTATTTTTATATAGAAAGTCATCAAACTTGTGATAGCTCTCTCTGCCTGCTGAGTAACAGTAATAACAAGCATGAACATCTATTTCTTTTATGCCTACTGGGGCATAAACTCAGAGGTTCATGCCTAACTTTGTCTGCCAGGTTTAACCCTGAACCATGATCCTTTCAACTGATCCTTTCTGGCTCTCAGCTAAAATTCTACCACTTGAGCCAGTCCTCCAGCCCAGTGTTTTGCTGGTTAACGGGAAACTGAGTATGGAGGACTTTTCTTTCCAGGTTGATTTTGAACCTCAATCCTCTAGGTCTCAAACTCCTGATAGGTAGGATTACAGGTGTGAGTTGACAGTCTGCTTAGCTAAATTTTTTTTGGTGCCAGTGCCAGGACTTGAACTCAGGGCCTAGGCATGGTCCATGAGCTTATTTTGCTCAAGGCTAGCACTTCAACCACAGTTTTACTTCTGGCTTTTTTCATAGTTTCGTGGAGATGAGATTCTCACAGACTTTCCTGTCCTGCTGGCTTTCTATTGCAATCCTCAGTTCTCAGCCTCCTGAGTAGTGGGGATTACAGACATGAGTCACTGGCACCTGGCTGTAAACATACTCTTGATTTCTGGGTCCTAGGTCTCCAAGCCAGTTCATTACTACCTTTGAAAGGAACCATTTTTCAGACAAAGAATGATGCTTTCTTTGCCATTCTAAGTAGTGTCACATAGAATTTTCCCCTCAGATAAGAGCAACAGATCCCTGGGAACTGGAAAAGGTGGAGACACAGACACACTAAGCAACACACCCCAATCATGGAGCTAGGCAGATGGCTGCCACAGTCTGGCTGTGACACCAACACCACACCCAGCTCCTCCCTGTCCAAGAGCAAAAACTCCCCTCCATCTCCCTGAGATCAAAGGGGTTTTATTGTAATTGTTCTAATTTCTCATGGGCCACTTTTCACCCTACTGCATGTGTCTAATTAGGACAAGAAGGAAGGAAAGAAAAAAATGACACTTCGCAGCTGGCGGAGAGGAAGGGGGAATGAGAGAAGGGTTAATTGCCTCCTAGCTGTCAGACCTGTAATTATATTCAATTTGTGGATTCCAGCCTTCTTTTGATGATGTGAAACAAATCTCCAAATACAGCCAAACTTCTGCTGCATGTGCCTTTGTGTTGAAAGTAAAGTGGCCTGGACACAGCCTGGGCTAAACTGCACGTTCTTGGATAGTGGCCAACTGTAACTAAGTTTCTCATTGCTGGGGTTAAACCGCATGCTTCAGTGTTCTAAAAGAAAGTGAATGGGGCTATGCAATTGGGCCATTACAGTGATCTCAGCCCACACCGCAGGAATCAGAACAAGGTTAAGTCCAGTAAACCAACAGAGTCATGAGAAATAGTACTTGATGCTCTAAGAGGCTAAGTGCTTAGAGAGTGCATTGCAAAAGAGGCAAAGATGGCCTCTCAAGGCCATGCATGCTCACCCACTTCTCCAGGCTACTTGCATAAGGTGGTGCCTGCACATGTGACTCTAGGTTACATGTAAATGCTGAAACAGCCGAATCCCACCGTGGGACAAGTATAGGTCCCAAACCCCTGCAGAAGCTGTGGTGAAAGAGCCTGGCTTACTCCACTTACTCTACAGGTGGCAAGAAATATCTAGTAATCAGAGACCAAACAAAGAATCACTAAGCCAACACTGTCCACACAAGGACCTGCCACTCCTACGAATAAGAATATATTTCAGGTTTTCTTCCCTCCTGGTTATGGCCATATTCCATTTCCTTGCCCACACTCTGGAATGGTTTCCAAATTCGTTTATTTCACTTCAGAACTTCCCACATGGTGTTGTCCTGACGTCTTTGTTTTGTTTTGTTTTGTAATAAGCTTTTTTTCTTGTGAAAATACTGTACAGAGGGGTTACAGTTACAAGAGCAAGGTAATGAGTACATTTCTTATCAAGCATTGTTGCCTCCTCCTTTGTTTCCCCTTCTCATACCTTTCCATCCACCCCCCACCCCCGTGCCAAAGTTGTAAAGTTTGTTTTTTTGACAACGTCTTGTACATCTCATTGTTGCAATGGGTCCACCCGTATTACTATTTAAACATTTCGTTTTTTCCTTTCCCCTCCCCAAATTATATCAACATCGAATACAGTGAAAACAGGGGTTATACCATGGGGGAGGAACATACAAAGCAACCAAAAAATCACATGGTACCTTATACTATGTTAGAAACAATAGCAAGAAAGAAAAAAACCACTTGTGTCTGTATCTTGGGGCTCATTTCACTTAACTTCATCTTATCTGGTCATATGTACATAGCTTTTGACCTTTCTACGTGTCCCAGACATATACTAGTTATTGTAAATAAGGGAAACCATGAGACCTATGTTCCTTTCGGCCTAGTTTACTTCACTTAATATAATTTTTACCAAGGCTTTCCATTTCCTAACAAATGGGGTGATGTCATTCTTTCTGATGGAGGCATAGAATTCCATTATATACATGTTATATATAATATATAATGTATATAATATATATCATATTTTCTTGATCCATTTATCTATTGAGGGGCATATGGAGGGACAGCACTTAAGCATGAGTTCAAGCTCCAGTATCAGCATGAAAGAAAAAGAAAGTCAAGGACAGGAAAAAAAACTGTAAAGAATTCCATTATGTGGTCAGCTCTGTGCACACCTCATCCACTAACCCAAGGCAGCAGAGGTGGCTTCAGGTTCTCTGAGAGAAAGAGACAGATGAGCTGGACACTGGTGTCTCACCCCTGTAATCCTAGGAACTCAGGAGGCTGAGATCTGAGGATCACAGTTCAAAGCCAGCCTGTGCAATAAAATCCATGAGACTCTCCAATTAACCACCAGAAAATCAGAAGTGGGGCTGTGGCTCAAGTGGTAGAGTGCTTGCCTTGAGCTGAAGAGCTGAGGAACAATGCCCAGGCCCAGAGTTCAAGCGCCCCCACTCCCCAACTCCCCCAATGACAAAATAACAAGAACACCAACAAAAGAAGCAGATAAGGCCCCTACCTCTCTCTGAGACTATTTCAGGACTATGCAATGATCTGATGCTTGTGGAAAGCTTGAAAGAACTGTTGGCATTACAGTGATCTCACAAAACACTCTGGGGATAGCAATGCAGTCTCTTGTAGAGACCAGAAAAACACATCATTCACAGAGAATAAATGTGCGTGCCTGGTGCTGGAGTGGGCAAGATTGGAAAGGGTAAGCAGTCCTTCCCTCAGCATTAGTCATCACAGAGTAATAAACAGCACCTCTGTCACACACACAGTGCCATTTCACAAGGAAGCAAAAGATTTTACACTTTCACCTTCATTTTAAACATGACATTCCTGGATCTGAACCCAAACTAACATGCTGGGATTCTACAGATAAATACACACACACACACACACACACACACACACACACACATATTCAAAAAATACACATTAGGAACTCAAGTTCTTGACACTCTAAATTGATGAAGCCAACAAAAGTGACAACTGAAAAACAAAGCTCTCTGCCTCCAGCCCCAACCTGAGCAACCCAAACTGCAAAAGTCCTGGTGTCACCACCAAACATAGCATGTGTGCAGTCTGCATGCCTACCCTCTTAAACAACAACTCCACAGCAAGAGGTGTCAGATTTTAAAAGTCAAATTATTTTATTTTATTGTCAGTTGTGGGGACTGAACTCTGGGCCTGGGTGGTGTCCCTCAGTTCTTCAGCTTGAGGCCAGTCCCCTACCACTTGAGTCACAGTGACACTTCTGGCTTTTTTCTGCTTATGTGGAGCTGAGCAATTGAACTCAGAGGCTCATACATGCAAGGCAAGCACCCTACCACTGAGCCAACTTCCCAGCCCAAGTCAAGTTATTTTTAAGGTGATATGTCAGCTCTTTTCTTTCAAAAGCTTTAAGTAAATAAACATTCTGGGACTTTTATCAGTTAGCTATATTTTCTAGTAAGATGTGTGTATATATTTTCATATGTGTATATGTTTACACATATGCATATATTTACACAAGAACAATTGCCTATAGTTATGTACATATATGAAAAACTAACTGCATATCTATAAGCACGTAAACTTACATATGTGTATATAAATAGACACACATATGAAGAGAATAATATACATACCAAGTGAATATTTTTCTATTTTCATCATTTATAATTGATTATTTTGGTATATATACACATCTATTAATTATTATTATTACTCTTTTTTGCGGGGGGGGTGGTCATGGTGCCTGATCTCTGGGCCTGGGTGGTGTTCCTCAGCAATTCAGCTCAAGGCTAGCACTCTACCACTTGAGCCACAGCGCCACTTCCGGCTTTTTTTTGTTTTTGCTTATGTGGTGCTGGGGAATCGAACCCAGGGCCTCAGGCATGCAAGGCAAGCACTCTACCACTGAGCCACCTTCCCAGCCCTTATTATTACGCTTTTAAGGAGGTGGTCATGGAGCCTGAACTCTGGGCGTGGGCACTGCCCCTCAGCTCTTCAGCTCAAGGCTAGCACTCTACCACTGGAGCCGCAGTGCCACTTCCAGCTTTTTCTGCTTATTTGGTGCTGAGGAATCCAACCCAGGGCCTCATGCATGCAAGGCAAGCACTCTACCACTGAGCCACCTTCCCAGCCCCTTATTACTCATTTTGCTCAACTTTCTTTTTCTTTTTCCTTTTCATTGCCAGTCCTGGGACTTGAACTCAGGTCCTGGGCACTGTCTCTGAGACTCTGTTCCCAATGCTAGGGCTCTACCACTTGTGCCACAGCACTACTTCCAGCTTTTTCTGAATAGTTTATTGCAGATGAGAGTCTTGTGGAGTTTTTTGCCTGGATTGGCTTCAAACTGTGATCCTCAGATCTCAGCCTCCTGAGTATTTAGGATTATAGGCATGAGACACTGGCACTTGTCTCTTTTGTTTTTGAATTTTGTGCCAGTATTGGGGCTTGAACTCAGAGCCTCATTCTCTCCCTTGGCTTTTTTGCTCAAAGCTGACTCTTACCATTTTACCACCTGGACCATGTCTGCTGAAGACATTTTGCTTGTAAATTGGAGATAAGGCTCTCACAAACTTTCCTACACAGACTGGCTTTGAACTGCAATTCTCAGATCAGTTGTAGCCTCCTGAGTAGTTGGATTACAGGTGTGAGCCACCAGCATCCAGTTTCAGCATTTTGTAAGTATCAATGTTTTCTAGTCATGGGTGCTAGAAAATGCCTGCAATCCAAGCTACTCAGGAGGCTGAGATCTGTGGATGTGATTTAAAGCCAGCCTGGGTAGGAAAGTCTGTGAGACTCTTACCACCAATTAACCACCAGACAGCCAAAAGTGGCACTGTGGCTCAAAGTGGGAGAGTGCTATCTTTGAGCCAAAGAGTTCAGGGAAAGTGCCCAGGCTGAGTTCAAGCCTCATGACCAACAACAACAACACAACAAAAATGTCTAGCTGAAGATTTTGCTCTATGGTAGACACTGATAAATGATGAATCAAATAAATGATGAATCATATAATAGAGCTGGCGGTGGGTGTATATAGATGGCAGTTTTTATGTTGCTTTATTGGCCTCTCTCTGGGAAAAGGTTGATGAAGAGATGACCAGTGCAGTTTTCAGCACAGGGCTTCTTGTTGTGGGCAAGGAGGAGGAGGCCTGACTTCTTAACCATGTGGCTTTGAGCCCTTTTCAAACTCCCCCCATCCACTGCTCTTTAGTAGTTTTGCATGTTTGCCAATTCATTTTCATTTTGGGATAGTGACTTCCTTTGCTCTCTCTTTCATGAAACTTTTCCTGAAACTGTCTTTCTCTTTGCTCATATTGCAGCTTAAATTATGTCCAATAATTTAAAACTCCATTTATTTACTTGGAAGTGCCTAAGATCATTCACAATTATTTCTTCTAAACATTGTTGGTTAGACTAGGCCTGTGATCCTGAGCTGGACCTTGACCTTCCCAAAGAATGATCCAGACTAGGCCTTTATTATGGCTTCCACTTCCTTCTCACTGTCTCTACCTACCTGCTCTGCCTTTAAAACACATGCCTATGAAAAACTCCTTTTTTTGCTAACGCCATTTGGACTTGAGTTTCTGTTGCTTGCCACCAATTCAGACCAAGTTACAGATAAACCTACTTTGAAAAGTGTCAGGAGAAGACTCCTATCCAACAGTCTCCTAACTTAAAATCTAAGTGTCCCTTTCACTGAATCAGTGACTCTAACTTGGAAGAATAGAGGCTTGGTGATGGAATAATTTCGAGGCAATTTAAAACAACAACAACAACAACTATATCTATCTATCTATCTATCTATCTATCTATCTATCTATCTATCTATCTATCTACACATATATATGCTCAGAAGTCATCGGTTGCAGCCAGGCACTGGTGGCTCATGCTGTAATCCTAGCTGCTCAGAAGAATGAGATCTGAGGATCATGGTTCAAAGCCAGCCTGGAAAGGGAAGTCTATGAGACTTCTATCTCCAATTAACCACCAGCAAGCTGTTAAGTTGAGTTGTAGCTTAAATGGTAGACCTCCACGCTCAATATAAAAGCTAAGAAATGGTGCCCAGGCTCTGAGTTCAAGCCTTAGTTCTAGCATCAAAAAAATAAAAAAGGAAGTTAGGAGCGGGAGGTTAAAAAAACGAAGCTTGGGCAAGAAGTAAATGTGTTCTGAGAATGCTCCCTTAAGAGAGTAACACATCCTTAAATCTAAAACAATTTTTGGTCATGGGCTGCTTTGTTACACTGAGTGCCAAAGGTCCAATTATGGAGGATTGAGCTTCCAATTTAAAGCAGTGCATTCCACTTTGTGAAAGAAACTGCTGGCTTCTGAGAGACTCACAGTGAATAATGCCACGGTGAAATTTTCTTTGTAAGGAAATGCTTGACTCCATAGGGTCCATGGAATAAAATTAATTTCCACAATTGCTACAAGCACTTAACAGCCACACGTTTCAAGAGGAAAGTTTAGCAATTATGAAGGGAGTGCCACTTTTATATATTGAGTCTGCAGGTCTGCAGACTCAATTATGTTGACATAATTTTGCACAGATTATAGTTATGTGGCCTATTTTGTGTACAGGTTTCTGGCATAAGAAATTTTAAAAATAGTTTTACATATGACTTCCAAAATAAAATGTGGATTCAAGTATGGTTTTTAGATGGATCCTCTGTGCAGATCTTTTCTGAAAACAAGATGGTAAATAAACAATTGAACAATTACTTGGTAACTGAGTCAGAACTGAGAACAGGAGTGCCTCATCTGAATTCAATGAGGAAGTGCATCATGGTTGATTATTAATGTCTGTCATGTTGTAGAAATTAGAATGCAACTTAGTTCTCGCTATCCTATGTCATCCACACCTAATAAAGGCCTGCAACTTCCATTTCTCCACTTGCACAATCACTCTTACATATACTCAAATAATTACATTGGCATTTGGCCATTATTGTAGAAATAAAAAGCAATGAATTGGCTTATTTTGGAAAATAATGCTTACTTTCTGAAGGCTGTTTTGATTGATACCTAAGCTGCCAGTGACTTTTCCAAGGAAACCACTATTTACTTCAATCTAATATAGGTCAATGTGGTGGGCGATGACTTATGACTTTTACTCTTAGGGAGATAGATTTTTGTGTTCACGTGCCAGTACTAGGGCTTGAGCTGAGGGCCTGGGTGCTGTCCATTAGCTTTTTGTTTAAGGCCAGCACTTTACCATTTGAGCCACAGCTCACTTCCTGCTTTTTACTGGTTAAAGGGAATGAGTCTCATAGACTTTCCGGCTCTGGTTGCCTTCCAGCTACAGTTCTTTGATCTCAGCCTCTTGATTACTTAAGATCACAGGTGGAATGAGTCATTAGTGAAGCATTATTGAAGCAATTTTTTCTGAGAAAAACTGTTATATAGACTTTAAACTTCTTAGACATTCCAGCTTCTCCCAACCCTTGGCTCTGCACTCAAGTACTAATGATTTGAGATTCAGTGTCTTCATCTATATTCTGGAGAGTCCTATTAGCTCTGATAACACTCCATTGGAATAATGTATGTTAAAAATGCATTGGAAATTGAGAAGTACTATAAATATGGAAAACTTCTGAATGACATGCTGAATAAAGTTAAGAGATCACTCAATTACAGAGTCCCAAAGCAACATCTATTTCACTTATAATTAAGTGAACTCAATTGTGCCATAGAAAGATGAAAATTCAGCCAAGCACCGATAACTCATGCTTGTAATACTAGCTACTCAGGAGGCTGAGAACTGAGGATCATGGTTCAAAGCCATCTCGGGCAGGAAAGTCGGTAAGACTCTTATCTAAAATAAAGCACTAGAAAACTGGAAGTGGTGCTGTGGCTCAAGTGATAGAGTGCTCGTCTTGAGCTGAAGAACGCAGGGACAGTGCCCAACACCAGAGTTCAAGCCCCACGACTGAACAAAAAAAAAAAAAAGGAAACATGAGAACTCAGGTCAGCTTTACACCTTGGACATGCATAATGCCTTCAGCTTGACTATATGTATAGGCTTATCGAACCACTGTATGGGCCTCTGAAAGCACTCTTTCTGAAACTTCTTATACTCTTTCTTTTATAAAAATGTTCTTAGCTGAGCATCAGTAGCCCATGGTTATCTCAATAGATGCAGAAAAGCAGTTGACAAGATCCAACACCCCTTTATGATGAAGGTTTTGGAAAAACTAAGAATCCGAGCAACATTCTTCAATACAATAAAGGCTGTATATGACAAACCTACAGCCAGCATTATACTTAATGGTGAAAAACTAAAGCCATTTCCTCTTAACTCAGGAATGAGACAAGGATGTCCACTTTCTCCACTTCTCGTCAATTTAGTATTAAAATGCCTAGCTACAGCAATAAGGCAAGATGAAGACACAACAGGGATCTAAATAGGAAAAGATGAAGTAAAACTCTCCCTCTTTGCAGATGACATGATCTTGTATATAAAGAATGCCATGGACTCCACTATCAAATTACTCAAGCTGATTCAAAACTTTGGCAAAGTAGCAGGGTATAAAATTAACCCTCAAAAATCAGTGGCTTTTCTGCATGCCAACAATGAGAAAAGCATGGGTGAAATCAGGAAAGCAACTCCATTTGTAATAGCCCCACAAAAAAATACCTAGGAATTAACTTAACCAAAGAAGTGAAGTACTTCTATGATGAAAACTTTAAAAACCTGAAAAAGGAAATCAAAAGAGAATTTAAAATGTGAAAAACTTCCCATGCTCCTGGATTGGAAGGATCAACATCATCATCGTGAAAATGGCAATACTTCCCAAGGCTATCTACAAATTCAATGTGATATCTATCAATATTCCAACCTCATTCTTCAAAGAAATAGAAGAGGCAAGAACAATCAAAGCCCCCGAATAGTCAAAATGATCCTTAACAGAAAGAACAATGCTGGAGGAATATCAATACCAAATTTCATTCTCTACTACAAAGCGATAGTAATCAAAACAGCTTGGTACTGGCACAATAACAGACCTCAGGCCAAATGGAATAGAATTGAAAACCCAGAAATAAACCTACAGACCTATAGCCATCTAATCTTCCATAAGGGAACTAAAAAAGAATAGAAGAAAGACAGCCTCTTTAGTAAATGGTGCTGGCAAAATTGGTTAATTACTTATAGAAAACTAAAACTAGTTCCTTATATATCACCCTGCACTACAATGAACTCCAAATGGATCAAAGACCTCAAAGTCAAAGCAGACACTCTGAAAACATTACAGG
>NW_012267365.1:1083119-1095893 GCF_000151885.1 Dipodomys ordii | reverse complement strand
AGGGAAAGGGGAAAAACCAATCGTTTAAATAGGGATACAGGTGGACCCATTGCAACAATGAGATGTACAAGTCGTTATGTAGAAAACAAACTTTACAACTTTGGTGCAGGGGGCGGGGGGGTAGGGGAGGATTGGGGGGAGGATGGGAAGGGATGGGAAGGGGGAAAAAAGAACTAACCAGCACTTTGGTTTGGTTGTGTGCTCACTGTGTGGAGGGGGTGGCCTGGCCTTGTGCTCACACTCACTGCCTCTCCAGCGCGGGTGAAGCCTGGATTCTACTCCAACAAAGTGAGAAGGATCCTAGGAAGGGGACAGCACACATCCTGACAGCTTCCTAAGCCAACCCACCCCCTGATGGGCCTGGTCAGTGATGAGAAGGAACGGCTGTCCACTGCCTGGCAAGGCAGTGGAAGTGGCTCTTCCCCGATCTCAGCGCCATGGCCAGCATTTCACGGGTAGCTAAACCCAAAGGAGAACAATTCCCCTCACTTGCAGGGATTAGTTTTTGAGACAAGGAAAGATGGCCAGATGCAAAGTAATGAAGAAAAGTTTTCTGCATTTCAATAACTCCCTTTCCTTCTTCTCCTGCCCCTCCCCAAAAGGACTGAACCCTTTCCAACTGGAATGGGAACCTGTCTCTACTCTGAGCCATGGCAGAGTTAAATAAGCCATTGTGCCATGTGCTCATGGGTAATTAGGCATGAAATTTGACATTTCTTGTCTGGGCTGGTGTTGAACCGTGGTCTTCAGATCTCAGCCTCTCTGAGTGGTTAGGAGAACAGGCAGGAGCCACCATACCCAGCAGAAATATGTTATTTAAACTGTCCTCTCAGGTGATTCTTATATATAGTAAAGTTAGAGAGTGCCTGCCTTGAATGGCAAATGGATGGATGTGGTATTGATTGTGAAAACTGCTCTGAAAACCTTACAGCCCCTATGTTCTCAGTTTTAGCTACACAGTCAAGTTACCTACTGGGGAGATTTTAAAAGCTTCCCACTGCTATGGCCCTATCCCAGGCTGTGTCATCAGAAGCCCTTTGGCTAGGCCGAAGGTAGCTATGTTATCTGGGGGCTGTCTGGTGGATTCCAGCATTTGGCCAGGTTGGGGAGGTTTGGTTTTATACTTGGGAATAATGTGGTTGCAGAAATTGTGTTTGTGTGTGTTTCTGTGTGTCTGTGTGTCTGTGTTGGTCCTGGGTGCTATCACTGAGCCTCTTTGAGCTCAAGGCCAATGCTCTACCACTTGAGCCATAGTGCCACTTCTGATTTTTGAGTGGTTAATTGGAGATAAGAGTCTTACAGGGACTTTTCTGTCCAGGCTGACTTTCAGATTTCAGTCTCCTGAATAGCTTCAGGCAGGAGCCAGTGGTGCTGGCTGGCTGTAGAATTTTAGGAAGGAAATAAGTAGCTTGGGTAAGAACTAATAGTTCTTTGTGTTCCTTGCAGTTCAGTCTACTGTAAATATTTTTTTCTCCTTGTTGAATTAAGGGCAATCTCTGTTCCTTTGCCTCTTGTTGTGGTTGTTGTTGTTGTTGTGTGTGTTGATCCCAGTGCTTGAACTCAGGGCCTGAGAGCTGTCCCTTTTGCTCAAGGGTAGCACTCTACTTCATGAGCTACACTTCTGGGGGGTTTTGTTTTGTTTTGTTGTGGGATGGGGTTTTTTTGCAGTTAACTATAGATAAATGCTTCATGGACTTCTCTGCTTGGGCTAACTTTGAACTAGGATCTTCAGATCTCAGCCTCTTGATTAGCAAGGATTATAGATGTGAGTCATTGGTGCCTGGGTCTATAAAAAGATAGACGATCCTCAATGGATAGTGTGATTTTCTTGTCAGCCAGAGAATTCTCCTGTTCTATCAAGGTGGGCCTCTGATTGCAGCCAGTGATCCCTGATTCAAGCTGTAGCCTAAAGTCTAACCTGAACTGAAGACTTACAGACTCTCCCTCACTTGGACCCAGGCTCCCTGAGGTCTCTGTCAACTGGAGGGAACTTTCTGGAACTTTCTAGAACTTTCTGACATCATCGAGTCTGTGTGACCTGAAGCAAAAATCTTGAAGCTCCCTTTTCTTTGAGATATTGAAAGCTCTAAACCAGACCAAGGCACTTTGCTAAGAATGGACTTGCTTTTCAATACTGTAGTCTACAGGCAGGCCCCAAATGAACATCTATCAAATACTTGATGAAAGAACTAATTGAGTAATGCAAATATGAATATCATGCCATCATTTCCCCTGGTTCATCTTTTCCCTAAATGATTTACACATTAAATCTTGTGACCCAAGATTTGCTTGCAGTGAAAATTTTTGGATAATCTTATCCATTTCCAGCTTTAGTCAATGATGGAGATATTTGACATTTATTTTCCATAGCAGGTTTTTTTTGTTTGTTTAATGTTTTGTTTGTTTTTGTTTGTTTTTGTTTGTTTTTGTTTGTTTGAACGCAGAGCATAGGCACTGTTCCTAAGCTTTTTTGCTCAAGACTAGTGCTCTACCACTTGAGCCACATCTCCACTTCTATCTTTTTGCTGATTAATTGGAGGTAAGATTCTCACAGACTTTCCCTCCCAGCCTGACTTTGATGAACCATGCTCCTCAGATTTAAGCCTCCTGAGTCACCAGCACCTAGCTTATACCTTCATTTTCTCTCACAATCATGTGTAGGACTACGTGCTATTGATTAGCATAAGCAGGACAGTGGAGGAGCAATCCATTTTCAGTGGACCAAACGTGTCATCTCTGTGAACAGACAAACGTGGGATTGTGCCTGGGATACCAAATAGGAGAGAGATGTTGTTCACACTGTCTAATTTCTCTCAATTTCACTTTTCTCAAGAATCAGCTAGTAACAAAGGAGGCTTCTGAGGTGTGAATGAGTTAGTGAGTAGAAAGTAGGGCTGGACTCATTATTTGCTATGATCCTGATGCAAAGCATCTGGAAACTGTAAAGCAAAAATAATAATAATTATAACAATAATAATGATGATAATAACTCAATATTTTTGTGTTTAATTCTAGGTTTATCCCAAAGGAAACTCTTGCAAAGTCCCAGAGGGCACTAGAAGGGAGGCAGGGAGTTTTCCTGCCAGCTGTGGTATGCGCCCAGGGGCTCTGCTGGCATCTCCTTGTCCACATCGACACTAGCTTGCTGTTGGCTGGCAGTGTGGCAGAGAGCCAATCGCTGCACTTACATAGAATCTTCTTTGCAAATTGACAGAGCAATGAAGTTACCACCCGGCTAGATTTCTCTTTCCAAATACAAGACTGACTTTTAAGTACATTACACTGGTGTAATTGAAAATCAGAAGCATGGAGAAAGATGTGCCCTAATTTCTTCTAGACTTTTGGGTGGGGCCTAGACGATCTACTGACAGAGCAGGGAGGCATGGGAGAAAGAAGGATGCTGGGGAGAATGGAAGGCCAACAACAAATCGGTATACCACATCCTTAAATGGAGCAGAATTCCTAGAGGAACAGTAGTTTACCACTCTGGAAATCTAAAGTCTGTGGGTTTTCTCCAGGGATGTGCATAGAACAATATGGGTTTCAATTAATTCTGCTATTCCTGTTTCTGTCCCTGTGATAAGAATCTTTTCTTTCTCTCCTTCCTTCTTTCCTTCTTTCCTTGCTTCCTTCCTTATTTCCTTTCTTTTCTTTTCTTTTTTCCCCCCATCCCAGGGCTTGATCTTTGGGCCTGAGTGCTGTCCCTGAGTTTTTGTGCTCAAGGCTAGCACTCCACCACTTAAGCCAAAGGTCACTTCCAGCTTTCCCTGTGATTAATTGGAGATAAGAGTCTCAGAGCTTAGATTATAAAAAAGAACACGGTAAAAGACAGATTGCCCATGCAAGCCAATCCAAGATGTACCCAATATCAGCACTTGTTCTTTGTTCATTTAACAGTGTCCTGTGGCGAACCTGGCAGCAAGGGGTGCTGTGTCCCTATGATTGATCTCTCCCTGTTTTATGGCCTGCTGTGAGGATGGACAGAAGAGATCAATCATAGTGATAGATGGCTGGTGATTCTAAGTGGTCTTGAAAGAATGTAATTTTAGGTGCTGGATCTTGGTAAATGGAGTATTACAGAATATGGTCAAGTGACACTTGAGGGCTTTTGTGATATTATCATGTTCGAGATTTCCTCTGCCTGGAGTTTGCGGTGTAGAATTTTCTCTTGAGAGATTTCTTTAGTCTGATATCATTCCTGCAGATACCAACCAATGCTGCTTCAGATGAGTTTGGACTTCCTTGTCATGTCTATCTTGAGTTGAAGAGTATCAACCTTGGTGCCCTGGTTTAATGAGTCAGATGACACTGGAAGTCAAATGTGTGTGTTTTGATCAGGGAGCACATTATACCCATACAGTGACCATGACAGGATATAGGTCTTCACTGCCAAATGCCTGTGCTTTAGAAGAACCATCCAGGCACAGATGAAGAATCTCCTCCTTACAGTCAGGGATTGAGGCTGGCATTCCAACCCCTCTAAGAAACTCCAAACCTGTCTTCTTCACATTAGGAAAAAAGCACTGGGGAAAAAGGCTGGCTTTGGTCCTTGCTCTGAGAAGTTCTGACAGGAGTGACTATGTGTCTTAATTTATTCCTCAGTAAATAAGATTCAGAGCTGGGCACCAGTGGCTCATACCTGTCATCCTACTTACTCAAGAAGCTTAGATCTGAGGATCCAGGTTCAAAGCCAACCCTGGGCAAGAAAGTCTGCGAGACTCATCTCCAATGAACCACCAGAAAACCACAAGTGGTGCTGTGGTTCAAAGTAGTAGACCACTAGCCTTGATCAAAGGAGCTCAGGGACAGCATTCAGGCCCTGAGTTCAAGCCCCTGACAAAAATATATTAAACGTATAATAATAATTATTATAAATAAATATATAAATAATAAATAAATAATAACAAAATAAGTAAGATTCCAGTACAGTAGCATAAGGTTTAGGGTTGAAATCTACCTTTAACTTGGATTGGGTAAGACCTGCCTCTTCTTGGAACTCAGCTTCTTAATCAGAGGCAAATGTTGGATGTGTGCCTGTACTGGAGCTTGAACTCAGGGCCTGGGCATTGCACTCCACCACTTGAGCCACACTTCCACTTCCGGTTTTCTGGTGGCTCATTGGAGATAAGAGTCTCATGGACTTTCCTGAAGAGGCTGGCTTCAAACTACAGTCCTCAGATCTCAGGGTCTGCATTAGGAATCTGCAGCTAGGATTATCAGTGTGAGCCACCCCAGTGCTTAGTTTTGCCAGGTTCTGAGGTATATTTTAGACAAATCTGAAGGGCCGTTAGCCACCTCGGATTATCTAAGGTAGCAGCAAAAAGCCAGGAGAGCAAGGTGGAGCTACCCAAGTTTGCCAAGGGGGAGACCCCCAAATGGCTTCTTTACTCTGGAAGCTCTGAATATTCCACCATAAATGTTTCCCTGTATGGGAGTAAAACGTTGCCGACCTGGGACCCAGCTGTGAGGAGAAAATGCTGACATTGTCCATTTATTTTCACCATGCAATGGAATCCACAATGAAGAACAAATAAAAAACAAAAAGAAGAGGAGTAAAAATAATCCTGATGTTGCTCTTTCTAAAATATTTCATTTCAAACCTGTGTTTGCAATATTTATTTTCCCTTATCACTAAGGAGCTGAGCTAGCTTTTTGGTAGGAAACAGGATTCATTTCTCTTTTTATTCTGTATCCATTAATGAGTTACACAGAGTATTCATTTTGGAATGAATGGCTTCTGTGGTGCCTGAGGAGTATTTTAATGTCATGAAAGAGTGACACTTGAAAACTGGAGTCTGACTCAAGGCTGTCATTTAATTTATGCACATACTTCACAATCCCAATTAAGTGTTCTCAGCCTTGGATTCCTTATTATGAATGAAGCAACTTGGTAAGAACAAGACATTACACAAAACATGCAACCAGCCCAGCAACCCAGGTACAGAAAGATCACCTCTCATCCTAGCTACTCAGGAGGCTGAGATTTAAGGATTGAGGATCAAAGCCAGCCCGGGGAAGGAAAGTCTGTGAGATTCTTATCTCCAATGAACCACTAAAATAAAGTCAGAAATGGAGCTGTGTGCCTCAAGTAGCAGAGTGCTAGCCTTGAATAAAAAAACTCAGAGATGGTTGCCTAGGCCTTGAGTTCAAGCCCTAAGACTGGCACAGATAAAATAAAAAATAAAAAGCTGATCTCTCTGAAAGGATGAACAGAAAAATCCAAAGGAAAATCTGGTCATTTCAGACAGCTGCCAGTAATATCTGCTCCTTTCCTTGAGTTTAAATGTTTCCTGGAAGCTAGAGAGAACAAAGCAAGACCACCCTTTCCTCTGGTGCTTGGTAATGTCATTTTATGAGCTGCTACTAAAGCCTTTTTATTGAACCATGAATCATGAGTGGAGGTGTGGTTCAAGTGGTAGAGTGTCAACCTTGATAAAAAAAAAAAGCTAAGAAAGAGCACAAGGCCCTGAGTTCAAGTCTTCGTACCATCACACAAACACACACACACACACACAAACACATAGTACATGATTACTGTGTGTGTGGGGGTGGGGTGGGCAGGAGCTTGAACTCAGGGCCTGAATGCTGCCCTGAGATTTTTTTGGCTCAAGGCCAGCTCTCTAGCACTTGAGTCACAGTTCTCCTTCCAGTTTTCTGGTGGTTAATTGGAGATCAGAGTCTCAAAGACTTTCCTGCCCAGGCTGGCTTTGAACTGTGATCTTCGGATCTCAGCCTCCTGAGTACTTAGGATGACAGGAATAAGGCACCAGCGCCCAGCAATGGGCTGTGTTTTGTTTTTTGTTTTGTTTTGTTTTTTTTTTGTAGAATCAAAGAAGAGTAGGAAGATGATAATAGAGACTGTAGCAGATATATTCCAATACACCCATTTTCCAGATGCAAAACTGAGACCTGGTAAAGATGGTAGATGTGACCAAGATTTCCTAGTAGGATATGACAGGACCTGGGACTCAAGGCGAAGTTCTTTGGTTCCTGATCAGAAAGTACCAGAAATGTGCAACCAGTTTGGTGCACATCTGGTCTGAAGGGAAGGAGTCTGCACAGGTGCAGGGCAGGCAGGGCTGGATAAGGCAGAACTGAGACTCGTGGGTTTGCTATATATAGGCAAAGGACCATGACTGTGGCAAACCGGGGCAGGGGGCGGAGTGGAGGAAGGATGATGGGGGGCCTGAGTTGGGTGGTCCTCAGATGGACGGACCTGAGTCATCCACTTAAAACTGAAGCAGATGCCCCAAAGGCTGCACACAACCTAACATTTGCATTGACTTGCAATAACATTTTATTAAAATTCTCCGGGTCCTGATTAATTTTCCTGGCTGCTTGCTTTCTGATTGCTCTCTTGGCCACACTCCGAAATGAAATGAGCAGTTGGCCGGCAACTCATTTGGCCTAAATGGCTCTCTGGCTCTGCCTAATGGAGATTTGGGGAATCTCAAGTTCTTTGTTTTTTGTTTTTTGGATGGATGATTGATGGGTGAGAATACCTCCCAGTGTGTGAAAGACAGTCATTAACAAGAACTTGTCCTTTAGGGCTTTGTCTGTAACACCTGTGAATTTAGTTCCTAGCAGGTCTACCTGTCAGCTAGGAGAAGGAGGGATCTCGCATTCATTCATTCATTCGTTCGTTCGTTTTCTTATTTATTTACCTACTCATTGTTTTCTTATTTACTTGTTTAAATTATGTGTTTTACTATCTTTTGTTGTACAAAGGGGCTACAATTCAATATGTAAGTTTTGAGTATCGGCATGCATCTGGATTGGTGTCACTCCTTTCCTCATTCTGCCTCATCCCTCCCAACCACACCCATCTCCTCAATTTTTCTAGTTTCATAGGGTATCCATTGAATAGTATGAATGCATTCTTCCCTTCCTCTCTTCACTGGTCTATTTCCCTCACTTTAACCTCCCACACATACTTATCAAGTTCCAACTCCTTCCTTCCTTCCTTCCTCTCTCTTTTCTTCCCTCCCTTTCCCATTCCCTCCTTCTCCCATTCCTTCCCTCTCCACTTCCCTTCCCTTCCCTTCCCCTCCCTTCCCTTCCCAACAGGAAACTCCATGAGACTCTTTCTTTTTTTGATCGGTTGTGGGGCCTGAACTCTGGGCCTGGGCACTGTTCCTCAGCTCTTCAGCTCAAGGCTAGCACTCTACCACTTGAGCCACAGCACCATTTCCAGCTGTTTTCTTTTTGCTTATGTGGTGCTGAGGAATCAAACCCAGGACCTCATGCATGCAAGGCAAGCACTCTACCACTGAGCCACCTTCCCAAATCATCCATGAGACTCTTATCTCCAATTAACCACAAAAATAAAGTCAGAAATGGAGCTGTGGCTAGGGCTTGCTTGCCTGCCTGCCTGCCTTCCCTCTTTCCTTCCTTTCTTCCTTCCTTTCTTCCTTCCTTCCTTCCTTCCTTCCTTCCTTCCTTCCTTCCTTCCTTCCTTCCTTCCTTGCTTGCTTGTGCCAATACTTCAGCCTGAACTTAGGGACTAAAACTCTCTCTTAGCATTTTCACGGTAGTCACACACTCTACCACTTGAACCACAGCTCCATTTCCAACTTTTTGGTCATTGATTGCAGAGTCTCAGATTTCCTACCTAGGTTGGCTTCACACTTTGATTCTTAGATCTTTGTCTCCTGAGTACCTAGGACTACAGGAGTGAGCCATTAGCTCTCGGCTCCATCTCACGTTTATTGAGTGCCTGCTTTGCAGATGACTAAGGAGAGGCTCAGGAGGCTTGGCTAAGATCTCTCATATGAGATGTATAAATATCTTGACATAGCAAGGTTATGCCATTGCCCCTGATGAACCCAGCTCATTATCTCTTGTCTCTAAGCCCCTGTAGAAGGGATATACTTTAGACTTGTGGCTGGTACAATGATATTATCATTATAGTATCCAGTTGACCTTGTACTGGAATTATTATCCTGATCTGACAGATGAATAAATACAGCCACCATGGATGGTAGGAGTACATGTGAAGTGGAATCAGAGGAAGAGAAATTGAATAGAAGTACATTGTTTTTGTTTTTTTTTTCAACCCTGTGCCTTGAACTCTGGCCCGGGCACTGTCCTTGAGCTCCTTTTGCTCAAGGCTAGCACGATACCATTTGAGCTACAACACCACTTCTGGTTTTCTAGTAATTAAATGGAGATAATAGTATCATGGATTATTCCTACCTGGGCTGGTTTTGAAGCAAGATCCTCAAATCTCAGCCTCCTGAGCAGCTAGGATTACAGGTGTGAGCCACCAGAGCACCTGGCTTGTGGGAAATACATCCACTCAAAACTTTCCTGGAACAGTTTAGCAATTTCCCCTAGTCCCAACAATGTGTACCTGAAATTATAGACCTAATTATGGGGATTCTTTAGCAGGTAATGGAGTTGTACAGGGTGAAGGGGCTGTGTCAGTTAACAAGGTGGTGGAGACAGGCAAGCACTAGTGGGCTGGGAAACTATTGTGAAAGAAGAGTCAGAGAAAATGGAGCAACAGAGGAAAGAAGAGGAGGAGAGGCTCTGGAGACCAAGTCAGTGACAGACAACTTATATGCAAAGCAGGGATTTTAGTCCAGTGAGCATGGGCAAGGATGGGCTTAATACTCCCCTAAAATACATGCAGTATTTTCACATATCTCTTATATAATAGAATATAATATAGTATATGCAAAATTGTAATATATAATATGTGATATATATGTATATATTACATGTGATATATCCAAAAATTTTGCATATGTTTTTTTGAATATAATATATATTTCTTTTTTTGGGGGGGTCTGGTCATGGGGCCTGAACTCTGGGCCTGGGTGCTGTCCCTCAGCTCTTCAGCTCAAGGCTAGAGCTCTATCACTTGAGCCACAGCGCCACTTCCAGCTTTTTTCTTTTTGCTTATGTGGTGCTGAGGAATCAAACCCAGGGCCTTGAGCATGCAAGGCAAGTGCTCTACCACTGAGCCACTTTCCCAGCCCCTATGGTATATATTTCAATTGAACTGAAAATAAGGTGAATAGCTTGCGAGTGCATGTGCCAGTACTGGGACTTGAACTCCACCTCACACACTCTCCTTTGGCTATTTTCACTCAAGGCTGGTGTTCCACCACTTGAGCTCAGACTTCTTCCAGCTTTCTTTCTTTTAATAGTGAGCTGTAACTTTTTTTTGCCAGTCCTGAACCTTCAACTCAGGGCCTGAGCACTGCCCTTGAGCTTCTTTTACTCAAAGCTAGCACTCTACCACTTGAGCCATAGCACCACTTCTGGCTTTTTCTGTGCATGTGATACTGACCCAGGGCTTCATGCATGCTAGGCAAGCACTCTACCACTAAGCCACATTCCTAGTCCCAATATGAGCAGTCACTTTCCAAAAGATTCAGAGTCACTGGCCAGGAATAAGTAGCCAACAAGTGAGAACCCTAGAACCAGGTTGAGTGGCAGGAAATAAGGTACCTTCAAAGTGGCATTTGGAGACTATCATAGTGAACATTTAAGGAAGGTTCTTTATACTGATTATATGAAGCCCCTTCCAGGCCATTTTCAATGTTTTATTGAGTGTTCACCACACCCTGAAGGAGATCCCTAGGAGCATCTCTACTTTATAGTTGGGGACTTGTGAGGCATACAAAGATTATGGAAATTGCACAGAATCATACGTTCAGCACATGATGGAGTGGTGATCAGACCAGAGCAGTTCATCCCAGATCTATTCAACCTGCATGGATTTAGAGGACAAAGCGCCCATCAGGGATGCCAGATCACTTAGCCATTTCACCTGACTTCCCGTGTCACCTGATTGTCTGCTCCCTTGGATGAAACTTTCCAAACAGCTTCATGCTGGGTGCTTGAGCTGACTCTGTGAAGAAGGGGATTTGGTGGATAAAGGCAGGTCCTCCTGGAGAGGGGAGGGGAGGGGGGGACAGAGAACCACCATGAGGGATTTATACTCCCCAACAGCAATGGTGGAAATGCCTTGGACATTTGGATGGCTGGGGGTGGGTGGGCCATGTGCTCATGGAGTAGCTTCTGTGAGGGGGCTATCTACAGCAGTACCACTGGAGAGCTGGTGAATGTCATGGGGGTTTACCCAAAGAGACCTATGGGTTGGTTATTCAAGTGACTTTTCTGGGTGTTCCCCTGTGGGCCACAAAGTATCACAGACAAGGGGGGAAAAGTGTGAGCTTCAGGGCTATGGAGGCTGGGTTCTCTGAGCATTAAAGGAGTATAGTGGTGATGTAAAGAGATTTTGGTTCCTAGGTGCTGGAACAATCCTTGCAAGTGGAAACAAAGCAATCTCTGGGGTGGGTGGAGGGTTCCAAATGCTGCTACCCCCTCCTCTTCCCCCAAATCCCCATCATTCATCATCTCACTCATCCATTGGACCTGTTTAAGTCTCTGTTCCCTTCCTTCCAACCTCAGGAGAGAATGAACCTAACAGTGTTAAATTAAAATAATAATAAGCTGGCTCATGTCTCTAATCCTAACTACTCAGGAAGGTGAGATCTAAGGATGACATCTTTGAAGCCAGCCCAGGGAAGAAAATCCATGAGACTCTTTTTTCCAATTAGTTACAGGAAAAGACAGAAGTGGCACCTTAGCTCAAGGTAGTCAGCCTCGACCAAAAGCAGCTTAGGGACAGTGCCCAGGCCCTGAATTCAAGCCCCCAAACCAATAAAAATAAAATAAAGCCAGCCTCCCCAAACAACACCCCAGACCTGGATTTCTGAGACATGAAGCCCATTCAATAAGAAATACATTCTCCCCCTCCACTTTCCCTCTTCATTAGCTTCCCCCTCCCCCCTTAGCCCCACCCCTTCTCTTGCAGGTACCCATCTCCTAGTACTTATTTTGCTGGGCTTTGTTTTAATCTTTCTAAAGCATTATACTCTTTGAGCTTTCCATAGAGTCTATTGTAATTTATTTGTAACTGTTTGCTTACTACCCTGGGTGTTTGCTTATAGATTTATAGGCACATGCTAGCTACCACAGAGAAAGGAAACCATGTAAATTTTGTTTAGTCAGGAATTCATTGGATATACCACAACATGGAGCTAAATAAGAAAAAGGAGTAGGTTGAAGCAGGGTGGGGGGGAGGGTTGGAAATGTTGGAGAGATAACACAGATCAAGATGCACTGCATACATAAAGTGCTTTTTTAGATGACCAACAAAAAAAGTCAATACATATCCTACAAAATAAAGAAAAATGAGGGAAGGGGTGGGTGAGGTGGGAAGGGTGGGTGGGAACACAAAAGGGATGACATGGATCAAGATGCATAGTATTCATAAACTGCTTTGTTGAATGACAACTCTTTTGTGTACTTAAAGATAATAAAAGTATTAAAAAGGAGGAAAGGAAAGAGAAAGGAAGAAAGAAGAAACAAAGAAAGAAAAAAGAAAGAAATTTAGAAAGGAAGAAAAAGGAAGGAAGAAAGAAAGACAGACAGACAGAAAGAAAGAAAGAAAGAAAGAAAGAAAGAAAGAAAGAAAGAAAGAAAGAGAAAGATAGAAAGAAAGATAGAAAGAAAGAAGAAAGAAAGAATGAGAAAGAAAGGAAGACAGAAAGGAAGGAAGGGAGAAAGGAAGGGAAAGAAGGAAGGAAGGAAGAAGGAAAAAAGAGAAAGAAAGACAGAAAGGAAGGAAGAGAGGAAGGAAGGGAGAAAGGAAGGGAAAGAAGGAAAGAAGGAAGGAAGGAAGAAAGAAAGAAAGAAAGAAAGAAAGAAAGAAAGAAAGAAAGAAAGAAAGAAAGAAAGAAAGAAAGAAAGAAAGAA
>NW_012267365.1:1070195-1083069 GCF_000151885.1 Dipodomys ordii | reverse complement strand
AGAAAGAAAGAAAGAAAGAAAGAAAGAAAGAAAGAAAGAAAGAAAGAAAGAAAGAAAGAAAGAAAGAAAGAAAGAAAGAAAGAAAAAAGAAAGTTTCAAATACAACAACCTTGTTACAGGCATCCTGACAGCTGTCTGTGGCTCTCCACTTCCCCCTAGTGGCCAGTGCTTTCAAGTGTCTGGAGCCTTGGTTTCTTCAGGGCTCTTTCACAAGCAGCCCAGTGGTTCCTTGTTAATGTCTTTAACAGTATTCAGGGAAACTAAAAAAAAAAAAAAGTGATAGAGTCTACAACGTTGATCAGGGAGACACCACATATATTTCAAGGTCATACTGTCACTAAGGCCTATGAGATTGCTAATAAATACTGCTGAGCTGTTAGCTCAGCTCTTGTCCATGGCCTTATGGAACCCAAAGTATTTCTGAATCCATCTCACCCACTGTCAGAGAAACATGCTCTCCCCAAGATATGTGCCTATAAGAATATCTCTAAGAACTGTACACATGTGTTCCAAAATTCTTCCAAATAGACACTTCCTTTGATCCAGAAGTGATATTGCCTCTAGTTATTTAACTCAGGAAATCCGTGGAGAAAGAGTATGGCTCAAGAACATCCATCGTGGTGTTTTTGTTTTTGTTTTAAATAGGATAACAGACATGGAGGAATTCCTTCCCTTTCCAACAAAAGGAAACGGTCTCATTGTGTTATGATATTTCAGTCTGAGTGATTCAAATCCACCAAATAATGAAGTACTTAATCACATGAGAAAATATCCCAGTTATGCAGTGATTAGAAAAAAAGTGAGTTGCCTAACAACATTGTATATAATACTACATGGGTTTCTGAACAAAGTTAGTGATTGGGGATTGGAAGGCTGTAGAAAGGGCAGGAGATGAAAGGCATGGAGGCTCATGTTTACTATGATCACTCAGGGTGGGTAAACGGATTCATCTGTCTTTGCCTGAGAGAGGATGGCCGCCATGTTCTTGAATGGCCTATGCTCTGCCTTGTCCCAGGGGAGCACATTCTCTGCACTCCTGAGCATGGTAGCTCCTTGGATCCACATGGAAGCTGAGAATTCCTCACTTACTGAGATCATTCAGCACAGGCTGGCTTCGCCAAGATCAAATTACACCATGTCTATGGGTGAATTGACCATGCAAATTAATTCTGTCTTGTGTTCAGGGGGAAATTAAAAAGAAGATCATCTGAGCTGAGAGGACACAAATGGAATCATCACTTTGGTTTACAGGGAAACACAATGCCATCTCCGGAGAGCCCTAACTTCACCATTTGCTTTCAGTCTACTGATGCTTGATACTTCCCATCCCAGGATGAGGCTTTTGATCATGGGCCAAGCAGGTCATCTGATCACACCTCCTTTGAGAGTAAGTTCTCCCTAGAGGTTCCCAGGCCCTTCCCCACCAGTGTACAACCAGTGTGTGTATGTGTGTGTGTGTGTGTGTCTGTGTGTATGTGAGAGAGAGAGAGACAAAGAATGAATATGCAAGTGTCCCTCTCTATCCTCACCCCTTCAAGTCTGTGGTCAGTGCACTGGTCCGGGTATATGCCAGACCTGAGGCACAGAAGAACCTTGTTCCTATCCTGGCTTATAGGTTGCTGAGGTCCATGCTCCAGCGGAAGCGGGTAGTCCGGGGGAGGAGCATGTGTCTGTGGGAGGCTTGCTGCTTCTGTTAAGTCTGTGCTTTTACCTGATTGGACGAGGCTTATCCTACCTAGGGAGCAAAGTCTGCTTTGGAGAGTCTGCAGAGTGTTAATCTCATCAAGAAACCTGGATGACAGAGTGCTTGAGCAAGTATTTGCATTCTCCAGGGCCTGGTCAAGTTAACCTAGCATTAGTCACCACACATGGATTATAGAATTTCCCCAGTGATATTGTGTAAAGTCCTTCCTTCCTTCCTTCCTTCCTGCCTGCCTGCCTTCCTTCCTGCCTTCCTCCCTTCCTTCCTTTCTTCCTTCCATCCTTCCTTCCTTCCTTGCCACTTCTGGGGTTTGAACTCAGAGTTTAGGTGTTATCCCTGTGCTTTTTTGCTTAGCACTTTACCACTTGAACAGCAGCACCGTGTCCAGCTTTTTGTTTGGTCTTGGGGCTTGAACTTTAGACCTGGGCACTGTCCCTGAGCTCTTTTGCCCATGGCTAGTGATCTACAACTTGAGCCACAACTCCACTTCCAGCTATTTTGGTGATTCATCAGACTTTCCTGTCCAGGCTGACTTTGAACAGCAATACTGAGATCTCAGCCTCCTGAGTAGCTAGGATTACAGACATGAGCCACCAGCCCCAGATTTCCACATTTGATTCTGTCCCTGAGAATATTTGTTTTGTTTTGTTTTTTGTTTTTCTTAAGGCTAATGTTCCATCACTTCAGCTACAGCTCCACACCCAGTTTTTTTTTTTTTTATGATTCCATGGAAATAAGAGTCTCACAGCCTTTCCTGCCAAGGCTAGCTTCAAAGTCCAGCCTACTGGATGTAAAGAGTATCTCTCAGAACAAAATCAGTGAACCTGGTAGAGACGTTCTGAAAACGTGTCTTGGGTCGCACAAGAGGCACCTGAGGAAAAAGAATCAGTGCAAAAAGTGTAGAGAGAAGAAAGATTCTCAGCCCCAAGATTCTGTGTGGTGGGATGAGGAGGCCAGCATAGCCAGATCAGGGGAGATGAGGCTCTCAGGAGGAAAAGCACAGTGAAATCATGTCCTAAGGTTTGTCTTGAGGGTGTTGGAATGAGGTTCAAGTCATGTGATCAGACTTCATGGCCTGACCATCATTAGTGACTTGTCTTAGAAATAAGACTCACATGTATCAACACTGCTTTTCAATTGCCTTCGATTCTCCAGGAGATCCTGTATACCATATTTCCCCTCCCCTTTACTCAGTTTCTTTTCTGGGTAGATCTTTTTAAAATAAATTCCTATCTGTAGAGGAAGTCTGAGTGCTAGTCATATGAAGAGTTAATTTTGAAAAGCAAATAGACTCTCACGATTGACCACTGAAATATTTTTTTTAGTTATAAGTGAATTCCTTAGAAATTTTTTTTATAAATGAATTCCTCATTCAGGGCACATCTGGCTTTAGAAAAAATCCCAGGATAACAGCTCCATTAGGATGATGGTCTGCCTCTTAGCAGACCATCACTCAACTATTTAATAATCAGCCAAATAGATATTAGATAGTTGATTTAATTCTTTTTTCCAAAAGAGCCTATAAAGCTATTTCATTTTTTGCCATTTATTTTCCATTTAAATCTACAGGATGGAGGAGGTGGTAAAGATGAGAAAGTAAGTTTGCTGAAAGATTCTTATAATTTGGATTGACTCAGCTGAGTGGAATGTAGAGATTTTTTTATTATTGTTAATTTGCTTTATTATTCTTTTAGAGGTGATGTACAGAGGGGTTACAATTACCTGAATTGGGTAATGAGAACATTGCCTTTCTTTCTTTCTTTCTTTTGGGGGGGGGTCCGGTTGTGGGGCTTGAACTCTGGGCCTGGGCACTGTCCCTCAGCTCTTCAGCTCAAGGCTAGCGCTCTACCACTTGAGCCACAGCGCAACTTCTGGCTTCTTTCTTTTTGCTTATGTGGTGCTAAGGAATCAAACCCAGGTCCTCATGCATACAAGGCAAGCACTCTACCACTGAGCCACCTTCCCAGCCCCAGAACATTGCCTTTCATACAGTGTCTTCTGTTCCCTTTTTCTCTCCCAGGCCCCCCCTCTCATCTCCATCTGTGAATTGTATAGTTCACTTTCATCCGTGTCCAGTGAGCTCTATGGCTGCACTTTTCACCCCTTTTTTCTTGAATTTTGTACCCTCCCCCAACACTTACGAAGTTGTACACTTGAATCCACCATACATAAGATAAAGAATATAGAATCATCAAAAACTAAAAACAAAAAAGTCCTTTGTTTCCAAGTCTTAGAGTTTGTTTCATTATGTATATTATTTTATATAAATATGGAAAGGCACTTATGCATTGTGCCTTTGAGTTTCTCTCCTAAGAATAGCGTCTTTTGTTCTCCCTGTATGTGAGTCTCTAGAATCCTGTATAATTTGTCATATTCCAGTACATTTTAGGTCTAACTTCAGCATATCAGAGAGAACATGCAACTGTGTTGACTTACCTTACTTAACATGATTTGCTCTAGATCCAAAAGACACCTGCACACCTATGTTCATTGCAGAGCTATTCACAGTGTCCAAGATATGGAAACAGCCCAGCTTCGCCACGGTAAATGAGTAGATCCAAAAAAATACCCCAACTGTACTTACACACAATGAAATTTTACACAGCCCTTAGGAATTTCGAGGTTTTTCTGTGTGGCCCAGCCCTGGTAAAGAACCATCTGGATCTTGTGATAATAAACCTGTTCTCCATCTGTGGTAGCTTTTAGGCTAAAAAAGGACCAATGTTTACCATTTATAATCCATTGTAGGCAAATATTTTTGTTTGTTTTCTTGATCTCAACTTGAAAAGCCAAGTACTGATTATTTGGTGGTCCCATAAACAGATGGCCTTCCTTGTACTAGTGAATCTCTTGGTGTTTGTTTGCTGTGATTTACCATGGCTCACAGGCCAAGACACCTCTCTCTAGCTTTGCTCCTTTAATAGGGATTATGCGTTGCTCTGAGCAGGACTTCTATAACTCTATATGAATCTGTTTCTAAGAGAAAGATTAAACATTTGCTTGTATATATTTGACACTTTGTAATATTTTATTATATAACTATATATACATATGTATGCATATAATTTATACATAGTAGATTAAATATGTCTGCATACATATATATGTATATATATGTGTGTATATATGGTGTATGTGTGCTAGTAATAGGACTTAAACTCAAGGCCTATGTGCTTTCTTTTTTTTCTTTTTTGTTCAAGGCTGGCACTATTACAATTGAGCCACAGCTCCACTTTTAGCTTTTTGGTTCTTAGTTGGAGATAAGAGCCTCATGGTCTATACTACTTGGTCTAGCTTGGAACTATGATCCTCATCTTTCAGGCTCTTAAATAGCTAGGTGTAAAGGCATGAACCACTAGCAGCAGTCCTATTATATTTGAATTGAAAAATAAATGTAAAGAACAAAGACTTGTAGTATTTTCAAATCAGTATCTTTTCTTTTCTTTTTTTTAAATTTTATTTTTATTGTGAAAATACCGTACCCAAGGTATAACCCCTGCTTTGACTGTATTTGATGTTGGTATAATTGGTGGAAGGGAAGAGCAAAAACAAATCATTTAACTAGGGATACTGGTGGACCCATTGCAACAATGAGATGTACAAGTATCTTTTCATTTACACCAAAACACACTGTTTTTCAAATTGATTTGTTTTGTTATTCCAACTCACTTACCAAGGAAGGAAAGGAAATGGAAAAGGAAACATTGAATGCCAATGAACCTCTGAATATACCAAGGCTCAGGCCTGCTAGCTATTATTTCTTTGCTAGGAAATATAACAGGATGATATAGTCTACAGGTAAAGCAGGAGAACAAGCTCTCCACTGTGGCTGCAGAAAGGCTGATGAGGATGGGGCAAACAACTTATCTAGGAAATTTCACAAAATGTTTGATGTGGTAGGCTGACTCTAGTGGATGTGTGGCCAGTGTTAGAGGACATCCATTGTAAAAGGCCATATAGAGATGAGGAGGATATGTGGTTAGAGAGGCTTGCTTTCTTGAAGACAGATGTTTATAGAGTAGGTTTTATACTGTTGAAAATGAGACAGTTAAGGAAGGGATGCTTATTTAATTTTTTGTTCCAGGAATTAGAAATATTTAACATTATCTTTGAAAATTGATAGTAAAGTAAGTGTATTTACAATTTTAATTGCAACATATAGTCTTACCCAATAAATGGTTGTTCATTCTGAATGAGTTTAGAAATGAGCCACCATAATATATTTGAACACACAAAAATAATGACCTAACAGCTTGCCATGCATGGAATTAAAAAATATGTAACAAGGCTCATGTCTGAAATCCCAGCTGCTCAGGAGGCTGAGATCTGAGGATAGCTGTTTGAAGCCAGCCCAGACAGAAAAAAATTGTGAGACTCATATTACCAATTAGCCTCCCAAAAAAGTAGGAGACTTATGTGTGGATCAAGTGGTAGAGTACAAGCCCTGAGTAATATGGTCCAGGAACAGCACCTGGGTCCTATTTCAACCCTCTGTATTCATGCAAAACAATAAATTATGTGACTAAAGCATGTGGTGTATATTAGAGTTCTCATTTCTTATGACATTCATAGTATATATAACACAAAATTCAGTTTTGTACATGTATTAATTATAGTTACTATAGTAATATCAATTATTATAAACATATTATACATATATTACTTATTTATAGATTATATAACATTAATGATATTATAATATATTATTCCTACATTATTAATAGTAATTATAGAAATATCAGTAAAATAGATATATGTTTTAGAAAAGGGAGTAAGTTTTCTTTGGTATAATGAGGAAATAACAGTCACAAAAATTTTTCCTTTTAGATTATATATGTATAATTATTTCTTTTGCATTCAAGATGCTGAATGTTAAAAGCATGTTTTCTTCATATGCACTGGTGTCATTGGCATGGAGTTGTTCTCCTAAAGCATTTACTCCAGGCAGCATAAACAGTGCAAGCCTGAATGATGGTCATTCAGGAATTTCTTTAGAAAATTAACCAATCTTGAGTTGATTACTAACAAATTTGTACCCAATACCTTTTTCATTTATAAAATATTTTCCTTCTATAGCAATTTCATTGCCATTATAGCTATAATTAGAAAAATAATGTAGATTCTTCTGTTCCTTATCTCTTAAAAGGTAATATGACATTCACAGAACATCCTCAGATAAGCATGATGGAAAACTGGATTTGAATTCTAGGTCTGCAACTAGTCAGTCTCAAGTACTTGGGAAATTTGGTTGGCCTTGCCTGCCTAGTTCTTTAGATAGATAGATAGATAGATAGATAGATAGATAGATAGATAGATAGATAGATAGATAGATACAGCTATAGATATAATGAAGTATTGAATAAAAAGCACAGAATTTTTCTCAAGTATGTATATTTACATTTTGAAAAGGTAATTTAAAAAGCGTAGACATTATTAAATGTATTTCTTTGAAAAAACGAGTGCATGTCAGGAATAACTTCACTCCAGCTCCTATAAGAAGATGAGTAATTGTATCTTTTGTATGTTTGCCATATGGTATTGCATGTATTTTCAAAAATTCATGTGCATTTTAAATAATGGTATTTATTTCATAGTCACAAACCAAATAATTGGAGTGGATGACCCAAATGTCTTATTTCAGTTGCCTGAATCAGATTCACAAGAGTCTAAATTTCCTGGTTATGAACATTTCTCCATGCAAACTTAACAACATAGAATGGAGTGTGAAGGTAGAGCTTTTATATATATTAGAGTAACATGCACTTACACTAGTCAGCACTCATGAAACACTGATATATTATAATTGTGTTCATATCATAAATATACTTTAGCTTAAATTAAAGTGAGATGGGCTGTATACTCTCAACCAAACAGCAATGATCACCCACTGCAATTTTTCTCAGTGGGAAAACCCTCCAATGTATTTTACTGACTTAACTTCTATTTTGTGCTTTACCATTATTGGAGAGGTCACCTTATGTCTACGTACAATGCTGTAGCAGCCTTAGCTGACTTTCAGTTGTACCTCCATTCTTATGATCATGGTCAACTCTGTATCTGTAATCACATATTTAGTGGACATTTGATTTTGTCAAGCCCTGATTTAAAATCCAGCTTTCACTTCTCATTGCCACAGTGTTAAAGATATCACTCCTGTAGATTTATTTTTATCTCCTTGTATTCCAGACACTGCCTTAGATGTTAGATTTTAAAGTAGAATTTTTGTACATTTTTATTGTAAAAATACTGTACAGAGGGGTTACAGTTAAATGACCAGGGTAATGAGTACATTTCCTATGGATCATTGTTGCCTCCTCTTTTTTTGTCCCCTACCATCCCTTCCCTCCCACCTCCACATCTACTCCCTCCCTCCCCCTCACCAGTTTTAAAGTTCATTTTCAATGGAGTGTCTTATACATCTCATTGTTACAAAGGGTCAACCTATATCCCTATTTAAGCATTTACTTAACATCATCTTATATGGTCATATATCCATAGATTTTGACCTTTTCTGCTTCTCCTAGAAAGAAGTAGAAATTTTACTTTGCATTTGATCTGTTGAGGTATAGTGATGCCTGATGAACTGCATATATATATATATATATAATATTAATAATGTGATATTTTGGCATATATTTGTTTAATTTTACAATTGAGGAAGTAAATACACATCACTTACAAAACTTTTCATGCACTTTCATATTGGTTTATTTTACAATTGAGGAAGCAAATGCACATCACTTACAAAACTGTTTTCATGCACTTTGGTATTGCTTTGTTGTGAACTTCCTAAATACCAGGCATGGCAGCACATATTCAAACTCCCATCACTTCTGTGTCTGAGACAAGGCTGGAAAGTTCCAGGCCATCTGGGACTACAGAGCAAAAAGAGAAAAAGAACCTTCCAAAGGTTTTATTACATACTTTTTACACTTAGCCATTATGACCACCATAATGGAACTCCACTTCTTCACTAAGGACTCACAGGATGACTGTTGATGATTGGTATCTTGCCAGGTGCTCATAAATGTGTGTGTATCTTCTTTGATAAAGTGTGTTTCCAGCTCAGAATATCAGTTCTGTCCATGACCACAACTCTGGAACAGCACAGATGATGGGATACCTGGCCAATGAACTGAGAAATTACAGAGAGGGATAGGAAAGAGGGACACTAAGGGACCCAAAGGCTCACCACCAGTTTTTGGTGGTCTTGCTTAACAAACTTTTTATCCAATTTAATATAGGGGTGTGGCTAAAGGTATTTGCACAAACTAGGTCATCAATCTATCTTGTGGTTACAACCACTAACATGAGGTATACTTTGTATACATAGTGACAATTAACTCTCTTACTGTTAGGGAGCAGAAGGGAGGAATACATATTTTAGCCATAAAATATCTCATCTCCAAGATCTTACTATTTTAGTATCCTAATAGCTGTATCTTAAACACACTTAAGGTAGTAACTTATAGCTCTATCTTGCCTTGACGATTTGACCTTTCCAGGGTACATATCTCAGCCTTTTGAGTCTTGTTTAAGATGGCTTTCTAATCTTTTATCTCTTTCCAGATCTCACAGCTCAGCTCTAGAATCCCTCACAAGTACTCTTACAGTTGTATATTTTTGGAAAGGATTTTTTTTCTAGGATAGGCTTCACTTTTTAAACTCTTAAGATTCCCCTTCTCTCCCTGTTCCTGTATCTCCCCGTTTGTTTGTGTGTTTGTGTGTAGGTTGTGAGTGTGGGGGGGGGTGTAGTAATGAGATTTGACTTCGAGCCTTGAACTCTTGGTGTTTACACTCATGCCTGATGCTGTACCATGTGAGCCAATGTTCCACTAGGCCTTTGACTGATCAATGGAACATCAATGGCTCATAGATTTGGCTACCCCAGCAAGCTGTGAGCCATGATCCTCCAATCTCAGCCTCCTGGGCATTTAGGAATAGGGATGAGCCACTGGCAGATCTATTGCCAAGTGGTTTTTGGTTTTGTATTGTTGTTGTGTTCATCCAAAATCTGTAAGGAAAACAAATCATTTATCATCAGGACTATTCACATAAAATGTGCAGTGTTGAAAGATTAATTATGTTTGTCATCAGGACTATTCACATAAAATGTGCAGTGTTGAAAGATTAATTATGTTTGTCATCCTGTATGATTTTTATCAGTTTACAGATACAGTATCTAATTTGAATTTTTGAATTCTATTGTTGGAAACAGTTGAGTCACATATATAATTTGATTCTTCTTGATTTGGTTTTATAATGTGTTGTTTTAGAACAGAGTGTATTAAGGCTTAATTTTGCACTACTGAAACAAGACTTTTATGATTATTCAATGTCTTGTAAATTATAAGTTAATCATTTCTTGGCATCATGTGAGTGCCCGGTAGTTTCCTGTAGTCTTTCCATGTGTTTTAGGACACAATGTCAGACACTTTTCTGAAAACATTTGAATTTACTGTTCTGACAAATATGTAAGATTGTACTTTATAATTCTCCTGGGATTTTCACTGTACTTCTCTGTACTCTCCAGTGATAAAGTCATGTGACAGTTATGTTGATTTTCTCCTGTGTTACATTCATCATTGCATCTTGGGAACTACTAGTATGCACTCCTGTACTTCAGTCCATTCACGCCTTGGCCTGTATCCCTCTCACAGCAGAGAGCCATAGATTGGAAATATTTTCTTCGCTGTTTATCTTGGACATCTGTCTTTACTTTCTAGCAATATATTAATTGAATTCACTCTCTAATGTCTAATAATGCCTTGAAAATGATTACTGTATTTCCGTGGCTTTTTTCTTGTTATTTGGCTTCAGGGAAGAACTTAGGTCAAGCAGATTGCAAACAAGCCTCAATAAATGTTATTCATTAGATAATGTTAACTTGATGGTCTGACTGCCTGCTTCCTTTCCATTGTTTATTTTTCAATGTAGCCGTTTCTTGTAGAAAATATTTCTGTGCCTATTTAATATTAATTCCTACTGTAAGCAGTAATTAATTTTATTCCAACATCAATTCACAGTACCCTGTGAGTTTCTTCAGGGTATTGTTTTAGGATACTTCACATTCTGGGATATCTTTTAACCATCAATGCATCCAATGATAAAGGCATATTGCTTAAATCACCATTTTGATCACTGAAAAGGAAACCATACTGCAGTCTCACTATATGGCAAACAATTTTCTGGTTTTAAATTATTTTAGATTAAAATTGATGTTGCAAGAACGAACATTCTGTGTATAATTTTATTATATTTTCCTATTTATTTAGTGTTAGTATAGGATCCAATATAGAAGTATAAAGTTAAAGAATTACTATTACTTAGTTTAGATTAAAATTTCTAAAATGTTCAGAGGAAAATTTCTATTTATTCACAATTTTAAGTCATTAGAGTGTCCATTATGACCAATGGAGAGAGTTTAAAATTTTTGTGTTCCTTAAAGAAGTTGCTGGGTAATCAAATCCAGTGCTTCATGTGTCAGTCTACTGTGTGCCTATGAGCCAGACATGGCCTGTTGTTTTATTCTCACTCAATTAGAATAAAGAAAATTTTCAGTAGGAAGAAATTATTACTTGGTTAGTTTATCCAATATTTCTCTCATACATACAGAAATAGAATTAATTCTACACTGGCTGAAAATGGTATTCTTGCATTATATTGCTCCTAATTCTAGTAACCTAGGACAGGGTTGCAGACACATTAGTAAAACACCTTTGACATCTTTAACTGTGCTTATGTGTATTTTCTCGCTCACAGGTCATTACATCTCTTCGCTTGCAGCCCCATTCTTCTCTTAGCCAGGCCTGCAAACAACATCTTCCCCGGTAACCCTGCCATTTTCTACTGAACATGGGGCTATCTCTGACCCTCCTTCCTAAAGCCTTGTCCTGTTCCACTGGAAACCCCGCCCCTACAAATCTAATACTTCCTACCTCCTCCCAAATGTCTCAAAGCCCTGCCCAGACTGGCCTCCACTCTCAAAACCCTGCCCTGCTCCACCACAGAGGCTGTGGCAAAGCAAGCTCCTTCCTGGAAAACTCAAGAGGGGTTGACTGGAAACCCCACACCAACTCAACCACGAAGGTCTTACCTAGTAACTCTTTTATTCCAAATGTGATTTTAAGTTGGTATACAATTCATATTACTCAACACGATAAAACAGTTTTATAAAAGGAAATATCCAAGTGTGATAGCTATTAGATGCCTTAGTCTAGTTTGGGCTTATGGTACCAGACAGATACATATTGTGTGAAGGAATTATCTTGTATTGTAAAGCTTTCTTTGCAAGTATTAGTAATGTTTCATAAGTGATCATTTTATTTCTAGAAAATTTATGCACATTTGTGCCCATTAACTTTAAGAATATTTAGTTATTTTGGTTGAGGAAAGAGTATTAGTGTGCAAAATCTGACTTTCAACTCATCTGTCTAATGAATAATTTCAGAGTTCCTTTCCATACTATGTACTGGAGTTTTAATAACAGAAGTTCTCTAAATACCAGAATGAACTTTCAGATTCTTCCTTCCACTAAGGTTCCTTTTGGGAAAAAATGAATTGGGATTATACAGGTAAAATGTTAGAAATAAAAAAGTATAATTATATAATTATATAGTTATATAATTATAACAGGTGAAGAACCACCCAATGTGCCTTTCATTTTCTAACAAAAGGAACTTAAGGATATTTAACTATAGACTTTCTGAAGGGTAGAAGACAAAAATATACGATATGCCCTGTGTATTTCTGAAAACAAAACCAAAACAAGGAAAGACAATAATGAAGCAGAAGGGAATCAGGAACTTTGTAGGTGTGATATATAACTGGAGATTGTAAGAAATACAATGAATCAGGTAAAAATACCTTTGGTCAAAATGTCTGTTTCACTGTAAATCTTACTTTTGTTAACCTCTGACTGAATATTTGTTTCAGCAGTGATATGCCCAGGAGCTGTGTGGTTAGGCAGTTTCATCATTGCAAGATCATCAGAATGATGGTCTCCCACACACTTTACCGTACCTCCTAGATATGCAATCCTGTTGGTCCAACACTTTAAGCCAGACCTGTGTTTTATCAAAGTTCTGTATATGTATGTTATTGGTTTATTTAGGCTTTATTTTTGTTTATTTAGATGTCTTCTGGTCCAGGAGGAGGCATCAATAACAGTTC
>NW_012267365.1:1065256-1069461 GCF_000151885.1 Dipodomys ordii | reverse complement strand
TTGATCCACAGTGACACTTCAGGTATTTTTCTGTGATTAATTTTGGAGATAAGAGTCACACAGACTTTCCTGCCCATGCTGGCTTTGAACCATGATCCTGGGGTCTCTGCACCCCAAGTAACTCGGATTACAGGTGCAAACCACAGTTGCATGCCTGCAATTTGAGTTTAATCACTGGCATAAATATTGAAATAGTTTTTATGTTAAAATATAGGGTAAAGATTGAAAATATAATTACACTAGTCAGGTATTTTAGAAAGTAATTTTGTTTCCCATTAGTAACTCATCTTTACCAGAATTAAGGGATTATTTTTCTGTTTGTCATCTTGTATGTCATTTGGAAAATTAAACTTCATGTCTTCCAAGTGGGATAAAGGATTATGAATGGCCTTATGTACCATCTCATATCTATGATCACTATCAGAAATCAGAGATCAAGAGTATCACAATTTGGACATAATCTGAACAAAAGTTTACAAGTTCCAATGTGTACAAATAAGTGAAGCATGGTGACTCATGCCATTAATCTCAGCAACACAAGAGGCATAGGTAGGAGTATCATGGACCATGCATTGTCCACACAACAAAGAGATTTTAAGATAACCTAAAAGCACAAAAGGCAAGAGGTACCAAAAGATTAGAGTTATAAACAATAAATACATGTAAAATTAAATGCATATTTAAAATCATTAATTTTAATTGGAAATTTGATTTCATACCTATTTCTCCACATTTTTGTTATTTATGGGCCTGAACTCTGGGCCTAGGTGCTGTCCCTCAGCTCTTCAGCTCAAGGCACCTGCTCTACCACTTGAGCCACAGCACCACTTTCTTGTTTTTCTGCTTATGTGGTGCTAAGGAATCGAACCCAGGGCTTCATGCATGCAAGGCAAGTACTCCACCACTGAACCACCTTCCCAGCCCCTATTTCTACACCTTTTATGTTTTCATTAGTTTGCCTTTCTGCTCTTGATTTTATTTCCACATATGATTACTCGATTCCTGGTGTTTATCTTATTGGCCTATAAGTTAGTTTTTCTAATAATTTTATCTTTCAATTTCTAATATGAATCTATCATATTTCACTCCTTACAATTATGTACACCAAGTTTACCCAATTGTCTATTGTATATTTATAGATTAATGCTGTCTTCCTCAGGTGAAAGAAAACACACATTCTTAGTTTCTCTTGGCTTAACTTAATTTGGTTTTCACTAGGTCCTACCATTTCCTTAAAATGATGCAATATCATCCTTTCTAATAGATAAGTAAAATTACATTGTGTATATATTCCACCTTATACTGGTTTATTTTTCAACCAAGTGAAAATGTCTAAATGTCATTTCTTGTATTTGGTGTGATCCATCTCTCAATGTAGCATTTAAATATGCATAACTTTCATCTTTTTGTGTTTCCATGTGTTTCATGTTTTGCTTTTGCTTTTTATTCTTTATTCCATTTCTGGCATTTGCATTAAGGGACTTGCACTCTCCTTTGACATTTTGCACTGAAACCTGGCATTCTACTACTTGAGCCACAGTTCCGTTTCTGGATTATTGCTGGTTAATTAGAGATGAGAGTCTTATGATCTTCCTGTCCACCCTTGCTTCACACATCAGTTCTCAGATATGCACATTCAGAATATCTAGGACTATACACAAATGTTAGCCTCACCAGGGAGATTCTCTGTGTTTTATGTTATTCCTGTTATTTTACTGATAGTAAGTAAATGGCAGCAACTTGTTATCATTTCCCTAATATTGTGCATGCAATCTATTCTGAACAAAAAGTGCCTTTATTCATTCCTTGGCCTGATGGCTTACATTTTTATATATGTCATTATATAAATCATTAGTTCAATATGATACATAAATCTGCTTTTTTTATTTCTGTCAGTTGTGGGGCCTGAACTCTAGGCCTGTGCACTATCCCTGATCTCTTCAGCAAAAGGCTAGACTCTACCACTTGAGTCACAGCACCACTTCTGGCTTTTTCTGCTTATGTGGTGGTAAGGAATCAAACTCATGGCCTCATGCATGCAAGGCAAGCACTCTACCACTGAGCCACCTTCCCAGCCCTTACCTACCTACTTTGCATCGGTGGCTCAGGTCTGTATTACTAGCTACTCAAGCAGCTGAGATCTGAGGATCACAGTTCCAAGCCAGCCCAGTCAGGAAAGTCCATGAGACTCTTATCTCCAATAAACCACTCAGAAAACCAGAAGCGGCCCACTGGCTCAAGTGGTAGAGTGCTAACCTTGAGCTGAAGAGCTGAAGGACAGTGTTCAGGCCCAGAGTTTAAGCCCCATGACTGACAAAAAAGTGGCCCACCATTGTAGAAAACTTCTCTAGAAGGATTTTTTTGGGGGGGAAAGGTGCTGGTCCTAGAGCTTGAACTCAATGAACTTAACATCTGGGCACTGTCCCTGAGCTGCTTTTGCTCAAAGTTACTAACCTACACTTGAGCTACAGCTCTCTTTCCAGCTTTGGGTGGTTAATTGGAGATAGAAATCTAATGGACTTTCCTGCTTGGACTGGCATTGAATTGTGGTCCTCAAATCACAGCCTCCAAGGATTATAGGTGTAAGCCACCAGTGCCTGGCTAGAAGGACTTCTTAAGAACCAAAATAACATGAAGGCCTATGAAGAGTGATTTTCTTTATTGGAATTCCAGGGTCTGAAAGCCCCCAGACTTTTGCATTCAGCTGTTTGTGAGTGCCCAGACCCCACACTGGTCACACATTAGTCAGACAGATGTGTGGAAAATGAGACAAAGAAACTGGGCCTCCCTTTGCATAGCTCTTTGAGATATAGTGGTCATTTTGCCTCTCTCATGAGAGTCTCATTAAGTCTGGTTCTTCAGATAAGCCACTGTATAGAGAACAAACTTTCTTCTTAACTTTCATTTTATAGATGAGATTGCTACAAATTGGGAGGACCTCTATCACTACTACCTCATGTGTTCCCAGTGGGTAGTGGGTGCTATTCCTGGTCCCACTTTTAATTGACATGCTTTGTATATGAGGTAACTCCTATATAAATGTGGCTTTACTTGCTGGATTCTGGAGAAGCTTAGGAACAGGAAATTGTTTTGATTGTCATTCTGTACACAGGGCTTACTGTTCGTCTGAAGACCTTGGAGAAGATGATCCTATTGGCTGGTTTGAGCTAGAAGAAGAGTGGGATGAAACAGATATCAAACTGCAGCAGTGCCGAGTTGCCAAAGTAAGCATTAGTGAGCACAACACTCGCATGTTCTACTCCTACCCTCTTCTTATTGTGTATACTCTGTGCTAATTGTAGGCCAGCCCTAAGCCAAAACAGAACCTCAGAGGTGGAATAATTCTCAAGGAGTCCCTAGTGTAGTGGGAGAGACAGATATAATATGGCTGTGATAAAGGGATATTCAGGGGCAGTTGGAACCCACAGGAAGAAGATTCAAAACAGCCTTGAATGCACTAGGAAAGATGGTGTGAAGTAAAGGGCTAGAAGTTAAGCCATCATCCTTGACTTGGTTGAGATGTGTGGAGGAGTTCATCTTAGGCTGAGAAGCAAGTAAACAGGCATGTGTGCAAGAGATGTGTTTGCCTGGCAGTGAAAGAGACTGTCAAAGAGCTATCTGGCCACTTAATTTTTCTTAACTTCAAGTATCAATCTGAGGCTGAGACTTAAATAAGAGAATTAAGAACTATCTTCAAGGAGGAAGAGACAAGATGGCGGAGGAGAAGCTGGAATCTGAACAAGCTCTCGCATAAAAAGCAGTTTTAGAGTTCCAGTGAACAGTCCTAAGCCAGAGAAACACACCAAGTGTGCCATCACAGGACAGAGAGTTAGACAAGTGAGGGAAAGCCAAGGCAAAAAGACACATCTGAGCACTACCAGCAGCCGCTGCCACGGCGGCGGCAGGGTCATGGCAGCGACCGCAGCCATACCTGAGCGCTCACACAGAGAGTCCGGGATGAAGGAGCCAGACGCAGCGGGCGAGCAGATTCTACTCAACACCAGTAAGAACCAACAAGGAGCAGACAGCTTCATCCTGCAGTTTGCAGACCAGAGACGACCCAGGATCCAAGACTCGGCGTGAGTAGAAGCCCGACATCCTCACTCCTTCTCCGGGAGCAGAGGAGGGAAGGCCACCCCTCCCCCCCCAGCACCGGTGATCTCCATCTTGGATACGGACAAAGCTCGGAGGAGCTGCCAGCTCCA
>NW_012267365.1:1045350-1060661 GCF_000151885.1 Dipodomys ordii | reverse complement strand
TTTTTTTAAAAGACAGTATGTTGGAAATGAACTTTAGGACTTGATCCCGAGAATTCTAGGGACCAAGGGAAAGTGGGAGAAAAATGAGGGAGGGGGTAGAAATGTTCAACAAGAAATGTACTCATTACCATATCTGCAACCCCTCTGTATATTACCTTGCCAGTAAAAGTAAATTTAAAATAATCTGGGCACCATAGTGCATACCTGTGCGGGATATGCAAATAAGTGAATTTTGGTATTGGCTAACTTGGGCAAAAGATGAGACTATAAAATATAAAAAATAGAAGAAAAAGATTGAGGTGTTTCTTTCTTGAGAAAAGAGCAAAGATAATTTATTGGAAAAAAAGAGACAATATAAAATAAATGTCAACTGGGCAATCATATGCAAAAGATTTAAAAAAAAAGAAAATCTAGATCCAGATCTTATATACTTCATAACTCATAGCTCAAATTGATTATGACCTAAATATGAAACCTAAATCTAAAACTTTAAAAACATTTTTGTTGTTATTATAAAGGTGGTGTGCAGGTGGGGGTACTATTTCATAAGATGGGTAATGAAAACATTTCTTCTTAGACAGTCCTTTGTTCTTTCATAGTTTTTCCCTTCTGTACCCACCCAAAAGCTGTATGTATAGTTCATTTTCAACATGGTTTCTACTGTGTACCACTGCTGCATTGGTTCACTCTATGTCTCTACATATTCTTTCCCGATCGACAGACCTGTTGGAACCATCTCTTCACTGTGATGGTAATTATTTACTGAAAGTGTGGATTCTTTCGCTGAAGTTGATTCCGATGAGATTTGTTACTTTTTATTTGTTCTGAATATTTCAATTTGAGTTTCCCATATGTTTGTTGATAGATTTCTAAAACCTTTGTGCAAAATAGCTATCAAAGGACATGACCCTGTGCTTATTTCCAATCTGTATTGTATATGCTTTTCTCTCACAATTCACAGTTTAGTCTCCAGCATTATGACTTGCTTACAAACAAATTATGAGAAAATTTTAAACAAATACATAAGTAAAGTTGGCCAAGCGCTAGCGGCTCACTCCTGTAATCCTAGCTACTGAGGAGGTTGAGATCTGAGGATCGCAGTTCAAAGACAGCCCAGGCAGGAAAGGCCATGAGACTTTTATCTCCAATAAACCACCAGAAAACTGGAAGTGGCAAGGTGGCTCAAGTGGTAGAGCACTAGCCATTAGATGAAGAGCGGAGGGACAGTGCCCAGGCCCAGAGTTCAAGCCCCATGACAGACAAAAAAGAAAGAGGAGGAGGGCTGGGAAGGTGGCTCAGTGGTAGAGTGCTTTCCTTGCATGCATGAGGCCCTGGTTTCAATTCCTCAGCACCACATAAGCAGAAAAAGCCAGAAGTGGCACTGTGGCTCAAGTGGTAGAGTGCTAGCCTTGAGTTGAAGAGCTGAGGGACAGCACCCAGGCCCAGAGTTCAGGCCCCATGACCGCCAAAAAAAAAAAGTAGATAGTTGTCTCACCCCCAAGTGTACTCATTACTTACCTTCAATGATGATAAGCTTATCTTGTTTCATTTATAATATACCTCACCTACTCTTCTCCCTCCTTCCCAGTATTATTTTAGAGAAAATATATGACCATTTTATTCATCAATACTTCAAAATATACCTGTAAAACAATAATACCAAGTTTTGTTTCTCCAGTTTTTTTTATTGCTCAGTTTTTAGATACTGTCATGTTACTCAGACTAAGTACTGGAGTAGAAGGGTGCTTTAAGTATTTACAAGTACTCTGTCAGCAAATGGAATATTGTCCCAATTCTTTGCATTCACCAGGTAGCTGATTAACTAATTTTTACTTCATCCTACACAAAAAAGTAGAGGGCACATGGCTTCTTGAATAACACTAGTGACTATTAGTAGATCAACCCTGTGTCATTTGTTTTTATCATCCCTTCAGAAAGCTATGGTGAAGGTTTTTGTTTTCCTTCTTATGCTAATGAATTGAACTTCACTAATATTTTACCTGACTAAGCCATTCTTTGTCCAACATCCTTATGTTCATGTGACCCACGCCCCTGTCTCCCTTACTGTCTCTGTCATGTTGGGTCTTCTTTTTTTTTTCTTTTGTTGGTCATGGGTCCTGAACTCTGGGCCTAGGCACTGTCCCTCAGCTCTTCAGCTCAAGGCTAGTGCTCTACCACTTGAGCCACACCCATTTCCGGGTTTTTCTGTGTATTGGTGCTGTGGAATTGAACCCAGGGCCTCATGCATACAAGGGAAGCACTCTACTACCACTGAGCCACCTTCCTAGCCTTCATGTTGGGTCTTCTTGAACCTTCCGTCAAATACCTTGCACAGCATTAACTATTCAGTACATTTATTTTAAAACAGTAAGTTTCTTAAAAAATAACTCAATAACCCTGTCTGGAGGCCTGATTCCTATGATTGTAAGCATAGTCTGTAAATCTACAAGGTAAAGGAAAAGATTTAACATTGTTTAAGCAACAGAAAGCTCACAAAAAAAATACTCTATCCCTGCCTTTGTCGCTTCCTCTGATAGTGCATATCTTTTAGAAGTCAGCTTCTTCAACTATTGGGTCAAACCTTCCAGAAGGAAAACTTGCAGATATTACCTTTGAGCATAAACTAAACTTATCTGCCACCTTTTGTTTAAGTAGTAGGTTCTTCCCTCTCCTGATACTGGACAGGGGTTTAGTTCACTGCCACAAAGTGGTCTGCTGAATCTGCTCTCCTCATACTTGGGACAAGTATGTGATGTTATTTCATGGTACCATATGTCTGTGGAGTGTCATGAAGTAAATTTTCTAAATGTCCTTTTCCTGGCTTTCTAGAAGAATATCACTGAGAAAGATCATAAGCAGTCCCTGCAGCTCACATTCCATTCACTGTGCACATATTTTAGGTAAGTTTGATTCTCCTCGATTATTGAATAATTCTAACATCTGTAGTTATTTTTTCTTTAACTAGTCCTTCCTTCTGTGTTTTTGGAGTAGCGCTTCTCCTACCCAGAATTTAGAGAGTTTCTCGAGTTCCTACTAGGCATGAGAATGACTAAAATAGTGATAGACTGATACTCTTCTCAAGACCTTAATCCAAGGCCCTTATAAGACAAGGTAGTATTGAACCCAGTGAAAACTTCTTCAGACATTCAGTCTCTAATTAAATATCAAAGACAAAAACTAAAACCAAAAGAGTTTGGGGTCCTCAGTCTTCCATTACAACAACTGAAAATGCAGAGTAGTAATGTGTAGAAAGAAACATTCCAGGAAGAGAGTATATGGAGACTTACAGTCCCATCAGAAAAGCAGATGGAACTGTAGAGTTCCTTAATGGAGGCACAGACTCTTGAAGGAGGGAGGGAACTGAGTTGAACTAAGTTGGACTATCTGGTCTGGATGACAGATTTAGGGCTATTTGTATAAAATGACAGATTTAGGGCTATTTGTATAAAATGACAGATTTAGGGCTATTTGTATAAAATGACAGATTTAGGGCTATTTGTATAAAATGCTTTCAGAATCAGTTAACGAAGGTGATGATAGGTCCTGGAGGTGTTGCATGAAGAACATTTGAAGATACAGGGATTGTTAGCCTGGATTGTTGAGTTACCAGTCATGATATCAGATATATTTAACACTGATATCAAGGTAATTTATGTGCCTGTGCTTTTGGAAGGACATATGGACAGACAGTGGCATAGTCCTAGTTGTAACTACCATTTGTCTTCCTGACCCAGACCCCTCTATTTCATAGAACTGACGCTGACATCTCTCTGTGTTCTTTATTGGAACCTGACCAGGAAAAGCCTCTTCCTACAAACAGGTGTGAGTTTGTGTCCTTTCAGTGATAAAGATCCAGGTGGCCTTCTACTTATACCTGAGAAAAGTGACCTTGCTGGCATGAACATTGGTGAAGTCCTAGCTGTCATGAATACCCTCCTTTGTGTGGCTGCTCGAGAGGTACATCCTGTTTTCTTCTCCATTCTTTACCTCATGCTTCTTTAAGAGTATGTGATAAGACAGTTACTGTGGGGTTTTTTTGGAGGGTGGGTGGGATTGATGGTACTGGGTTTGAAATCACTGCCTCATTCCTGCTAAGCAAGTGCTCTACCACCTTTGCTGTGCCTCCTAGCCCTTTTTACTCCTGTCATTTTGAGGATAGTGTCTCAGTTTTTGTATGGTCTGTACTAAGATCCTCCTGGTCCTGGTCTCCCAAGTAACTATAGTGGCAAGCAGGTACACCCCAAGCTATCATTTAAGGTAAGATGTAGTGAACGTTTTTCTGAGTTTTCCTTGAACTACAGCTGCGATTATATCATGATCTACCACACCTGGCCACAGTCTTAACTTTTTTAGTATGGTTTTTGCCATCACATCAGTTTTCTCTCATATGTCTAGAATATTCTGCCCATCTCTGTGTCCTCCTTAAAATTCTCACTACAAGATCATTGATATGTGCTGTCTTTCCAGTTGACCACGGATCATTCTGATCTCCATTGTTATTTCTGCCATTTTCTATGCTTTCTCTTTCTCTTGTACCACATCTCAATCCTGCATATTCTTCAACCTCTAAAAACTTCTTCAAGTTCTTACCATTCTCAGTCAAAGCCACTGGGCGAAAACTTCAGGGGTCTCACAAGTTGATAGAAACAGGAGCTCAAGATGCTGGAACAACACTGAAACCTGGCTCTTCAACTGGGCCATTCAACTCTGTAATCCCACTGACTGTGCAAGAGAGTTTCCCACAATCCCTTACCACTGGGACATCAAGTACTTGACCTTTCTTCCCTTTCTCTCATCTGTGATACAGAGGAAATTGCATATACAATTAAACTTTCTAGGCCAGAGATTATTGCAGCCACTGAATTATCTTCTTGTAAAAGCAAGCATTTATGGTTATAGGGAGGGAGATAGAGTTACATTAGGAGAAAAAAAAAGTAAAATTGGTCTAAAGTATACCTAGCCTGAGCTTTTTTCTCATGTCTGTTAGTTCAACAATGCCTACCCAATGCCTGTTGTGTGAGAGGCCCCATGTTAGGTACAGAGGATACAATGATAGAGGAGCCCAAAGTTTTGTACATACATCAGGCTGTCAAAGGATGAGCACAGGTCTAGGGAGGGAAGGCAACTAGGGAAAAGCATTTTGGAAAACAATTGCTGAGCTCAGGGAAGGACTTTGAATAGGCTTAAACAAGCAAAGAGGAAGTTAGAGACATTTCAAATGGAGGAAGGTACACCTACAGTGGGCCTGTGATAAATGGGAAGGAACAGGTTACTAAAAAAGGGATGATAATGGGTAGATTCTGAACACGTGGTATTCATGGTTTTAGTGGCCTTAAGGTGGTAAGACCTAGTTGCACTCTCAAGATAGAAATTGTGGCTAAATTTTGCTGCAGAGCTGAGGGACAGCGCCCAGGCCCAGAGTTCAAGCCCCACAACCAGACCCAAAAAAAGAAAGAAAGAAATTGTGGCTAAAGATTTGTAACCAGTAACGAACAGGAAGTCATGATTGGGGACTGCCTCACATCACTCATGGACATCTTGAGGAAATCTACAAGGAAGGTAACCAGGACAGTAAGAAGGAGTATCAGGAAGAAATTCTGGCAGAGAAAGGGAAAGAACATAAAGAGGGCCAGAGTTTGCAGAGCCTGAGGTTCAGTGGAGAGGCTTTGGTCTCCAAGTGGTAACTGGGGAGTAATCCAATAGAGACAGTAAAATGGGACTGAAGGAAAAGCAAAGCCACAGCATGAAGGGACCATTTCAAAATGTGGTTCACATACAAAAGAATAGATATGGAAGAACAATAAGTGAAAACAACTCTCTGTAGTATCATTCTTAAGTGTGTGTTCACAGGTTCCTTGTTTTTCTTTCTAGTCATCCCTGTACAATGTGTTGGTTATTGCTTGTTTTTTCTTTACCTTGATAGCATACAATCTTCTGTGAAATGTTTCATTTGTTTAACAATGTTTTTGAGGTTCACTCATGTGTTGTCATTTGTATTCACTGGTGTACCACAATAGTCTCTTTATGACATACCATAAGTATCTGCTTAACTCGGAAAGGCATATGGGTTGATTCTAGTGTAGAGGAGTTAATTACAGACAGTGCTAATATTAGCATATTTCATAGTTTTTTGTTTTGTTTTGTTTTGTTGGTTGTGCGGCTTGAACTCTGGGCTTGGGTGCTGTCCCTCAGCTCTTCAACTCAAGGCTAGCGCTCTACCATGTGAGCCACAGTGCCACTTCTGGTTTTCTGCTGGTTTCTGAGATGATTCTCACAGCCTTTCCTGCCTGGGCTGGCTTTGAACCACAATTCTCAGATCTCAGCCTCCTGAGTAGGTAGTGTTATAGGTTTGAGCCACAAGCATTTGGCACTTCATAGTTCTTCTTCTTCTTCTTTTTTTTTTTTTTGTTGGTCGTGGGGTTTGAACTCTGGGCTTGGGCACTGTCCCTGTGATCTTTAGCTCAAGGGGAGCACTACCACTTGAGCCACAGTGCCACTTCCGGTTTTCTGGTGATTTATTGGAGATAAGAGTCTAACGACTTTTCTGCCCAGGCTGGCTTTGAACTGCGATCTTCAGATCTCAGCCTCCTCAGTATCTAGGATTATAGGCCTGAGCCACTGATGCCAGGCTACTTGATAATTCTCCTTTTTTATTTTTTTGTATGTCATTCATAGGGCCTGAACTCTGGGCCTGGGTGCTGTCCCCCAGCTCTTCAGCTGTAGAGTAGCACTCTACCACTTGAGTCTCAGCCCTACTTCCAGATTTTTCTGCTTATGTGGTGCTGAGGAATTGAGAGGGCCTCAAGCATGCAAGACAAGCACTCTACCACTGAGCCACCTTCCCAGTTCCAACTTCATAATTCTTATGTGACAGACCCTCTGGAGGTTAGATGCCCCTTCAGAGAAAGTCCAAAGAACAAAGATGACGAAGAGTTACAAAAAGATCATGAATTATTTTCAAGTAGGTTTTTAAAATAAAATAAAAAAGTGGGAAAATCCCATCTTCCCTTCCAATATACAGGCACAATTTTTTTTCAGGCACACAAAAAAATCAGACACAAATTGAATGGATATTTCTAAAGTTTGTATACATGTTCATCTTCAACAGACATCTCTACGCATTTTCAGTGGTAGGAATATTACAAGCTACTTGGCTACTTCTTTCACTTACAATTTCTAAATACTGTAGTCATTTAGTCAATTCTCCTAACTTAAAATATTATGTTTTCTAAAAACATCCTCCTTATAGAGAGATTCCACACAGTGGTCCAATTTCAATCCTTTGTAAATTACACTTTTAAAAATTAAAGGTTAGGCTGGGAATGTGGCTTTGTGCTAGAGTGCTTGCCTAGCATCCAGGAAACCCGGGATTTGATTCCTCATTACCACATATATAGAAAAAGCCAGAATTGGTGGTGTGGCTCAAGTGGTAGAGTGCTAGCCATGAGCAAAAGAAGCTGTGGGACAGTGCCCAGGTCCTGAGTTCAAGCCCCAGGACTGGCAAAAGTAAAAATTAAAAAAAAAATTAAAGGTTTCACCAGGTGCGAGATTACAGCTAATCAGATAGCTGAGATCCAAGCCAGTCTGGGCAGGAAAGAATATAAGAATTTTTTATCTCCAATTAACCACATCTTCTCCCCCCACTCCCCAGAAAAGCCAGAAGTAGAGATGTGGTTCAAGTAATAGAGCAGTAGTAGCCTCAAGCAAAAAAGCTGAGGGATAGCACTCAGTTCTTTAGCTCATGCTCCAGAACTGGCACCAAAAGAACAAATAAATGCTTCTGTTCTTTTTAGTGATATATATTTACCATTTAAAACAATATGTAGCTCCTAGTTCTTCAAATACCTTGACACTGGTCTTTAGCCTGAAATTAGACACACTTTTCCAAAAATGAAGAGCTAACATTTAGTGAGATCACTGCCCCCAGTCACACAATATCAGTGATATCACTAGCAATTCTGTTTTTGTTGTTGTTATTGTTGTTTAAACCTAGTAAAGAGGTCACATGACTATAGCATAACAATTTTTGATGTTTGACTTTATATTTTCATTTTCAAATGAAATTGCTCAAAAATGTGATTTTCTTATTGTTGTCCTTCAATGATGGATTATCTTTATTTTTTCCATATTTTATTATAAATTTGTGGTACAGGGTAGATTTATTTTGACATGTCCATATACTCATACAATGTAGGGGCTGGGAAGGTAGCTCAGTGGTAGAGTGCTTGTGTTGCATGAATGAGGCCCTGGATTTGATTCCTCAGCACCACATAAGCAGAAAAAGCCAGATGTGGCATTGTAGCACAAGCAGTAGAGCGCTAGCCTTGATCTGAAGAGCTGAGGGACAGCGCCCAGGCCCAGAGTGCAGGTCCTACGACTGACAAAAACAAAACAAAATAAAAGTCATGAAATGTACCTTGATCAGACTCATACCTTCTTTTCAACTCTCCCTTAACTCTGCTAGCGAGAGATTTGATTGAAGACTCAGAAAAAGGGCCCAGAGACAGAAGATTCATTACAAGAAAGAGATGAACAATGGGGTGGGCTTCTTGGTGTGCAGAAGGTGTCTTGTGGAGCAAAAAGAATATTTATAGGTTCCACAAAACTGCAGAGCAATAGGGAAGTTTTCCTAACACCATTTTTCTTGGTTCACTTCTGGATTGAAAGCTCTTTCATAACTTTGCCCCATACACATAGTTTTTTTTGTTTGTTTTTGCTTTGCCAGTGACAGCTGCTTCTATAGAGATATTTCCTGCCCAAGTTCTGGGAACGCCTTATTTGGACATTTCCTGTTTGTCTGTTTCTTTGTAGTGTGAGCTGATGATGCTCAGTGAGGCACCAGGGGAAGTTGGCTCTGTGCTCTTTTTTCTGTTCTGATCTGTGCAAAGTAGCTTGTTCTCCTGGTGCTATCTGCAACTGAAGAGCACAGACTCTGGAGCCAAAGATCTTACTGTAGACCTTATAGAAAAATGTGAGTATCAATACACAATCCATGAAAACAGATAATTATACTCATGCATCAAGTATGTATATGGCTTATTTCAGTTCAGATCTATAGTTATTTCTGCTTTTGTTTTTGTTATTTGGAAGTTTTTGTTTTGTTGAGACAATATCTCACTATGTAACTGAGGAATGCCCTGAACTCGTGACTCTCTTGCCTCAGCCTCTCAAATGCTGAAATTACAAGCCTGTGTCACCACCTTGTTCAGCTTATTTTTGTCTTTTTTTGTGCCATTTCTGGGTCTTGAACCTAGGGCCTGAGTGCTGAGCTTTATTACTTAAGGCTAGTGCTCTACTTGAGCCACAGCACCCTTTCCAGCTCCTTTTCTGGTTAATTGGAGATGAGAGTCAAGTTGGCATAGAGCCCCAGTCCTCATATCTCAGTCTCCTGAGTAGCTAGGATTATATGCATGAGACACCAGTGCTTAGCCTTTTTTTCTTTTTTTTTTTTGCGGGGAGGGGGGTGCCAGTACTTGAACTTAGGGCCTAGGCACTTTCCCTTAGCTTTTTTGCTCAAGATGAGGACTCTGACACTTGATACAGTTCTACTTCTGGCTTTTTGCTTGTTAGCTAGAGATAGAGTCTCATGGACTTTCCTGTCTGGGCTGCCTTCAAACTTTGATCCTCAGATCTTAGCCTGCTGAGTAGCTAGGATTACAGTTATGAGCCATTAGCACTAGTGTTTTTATTTAGAATTTGGTCATTCTACTGCCTAGTCATTCTATTTGCAATCATACAGCACTCTTAAATGATATTTTTCCATGTCAGGGGATTCTTCCATCTCTGTTACTCATCACCCAGAAAAGAAAGTATTGAGCTTTTAAAATCTATGACTTTTATAAGTCACTGAAAATATTGATACTTGTTTCCTGTAAATCGACAGAAAATTGTATGAAATCCAACAGATGGTGAGAAATTGACTATTCACTTCTGCCAAATTTGGTCTCAGCAATTATGACAAAATGCTTAGAGTTTTGGATCAGGCCACTTAGGCCTTGGCTTTAGGTCAGAACCTTTGATTCATGGACACATTGTAAACTAAAGGAAAGGGAAGGGTAAGAGCTGACTCATTTGGTCAATTTTTCTTATTTTTCCCTTTTCCTTCCCCCCTCCCTCTTCTTTTCCCCTTTTCCTTTTCCCTTCCCCTCTCCCTTTCTCTTTCACTCCTTCACAGTACTGGTATTTGAATTCAGGCCTTTGTGTTTGCTAAGCATGTATAAGTCAGCCACTCCCCTTTTTTTACTTAACTTATTTTTCAAATAGAGTATTACATTTATGTCTGGGCCAGCTTGGACTGCAATTTTCCTATTTGTACTTCCCAAATATCTCAAACTACAAATATATAATCATATGTTCAGATTTTTATGGTTGAAATGAGGTTGCTCAAGATGAGTTCTCTCAAACTTCTTGTCTAGGCTGACCTTAACCTTGCAGTCCTCTCAAGTAGCTAGGACTACAGGCAGCACCACTTCTTTTTAGATAAGTTTTCACTGTGTAGCCCATACTGGCCTTGAACTTGCCGTCTACCCAGACTGCCCTTGAATTCTCAGTTCTTCCTCAGCCTTCTGAGTGCTGGGATCAGATATAACTTAGAGTGATATCTCCACTTCATTGAAAAGCAACACAAAAACTCACCTTAAACTTAACTATCACTCATACCAACTACTGCAGTTTTCACTGCTTTTCCCTTTCAGAGGTAATTAGATTGACATTGTTCATTTGGATGATGCTTAATGGTCTTGTGATCTGCTGTTCCCTTCTCCCTGCTTTGGTAGTCAGCTTCTATAGCCCTCCCTCGCTTTGCTCTTGTTAATAATGTAGTAATTGATGTTCTTACCATATAAAATATTAACTACTTTATGTTTTGATAGATGTGGGACAGTTTCTGGTAAGCATGAGAGTGATTTGGGAATCCCTTTTGTCACAGTATAGTGGAAAAAACAGTAGAAAAACTGTGTAGGGCTGGAAAGGTGGCTCAGTGGTAGAGCACTTGCCTTGCATGCATGAGGCCCTGGGTTTGATTTCTCAGCACCACATAAGCAAAAAGAAAAAATAGCCAGAAGTGGCACTGTGGCTCAAGTGGTAGAGAGCTAGCCTTGAGCTGAAGAGCTGAGGGACAGCGCCCAGGCCCAGAGTTCAGGCCCCATGAACAGACCCCCCCCCAATAAAAGAAAAACTGTGTAATTCAGTGTTTTCCATGGCAGCTCATCAACTGGTAAGGAGAAGTGGCTATTTTCAATAAGCAGGGAGGGGGCTGGTGGAAATACCAGCATGTGCAATGAATACTGAGTACTTCCTTCATCTTCCTTTAGGTCATCTTTCTCCTAGACTTCTGTTCTTTGGACATTTCACAATGTACTCTCTTGAGAGAGTTCAGTACCTTAACAGAGCTATTGAAGAAGCTCTACAATGACCCTGAAGGAGGACTGAGCAAGGTAACTTCAGTTGGCCCTGAACCTATTTTTCTTCCTCTCTTCAGAGAGATATGACTCTACCATATAAAACATACTGGACTACAGATATATACAAATAAGTTGCCTCTAGAAGCTTTATTGTTATTTTTGCCAACAAGGATAGTAAATATCATCTTGATTTGTCATTAGCACTAGAAAGGAGGCCAAAAAGCTGTATACTTTATCCAATCATTTTAGGTTATATTAAGTTACATAAAATCTATGTAAATAAAGTCTGAAATATTTGTCTAGCCAGGTGATTGTAGCTCATACCTGTAATACTAATACTCAGGAGTTGAGATCTGAGGATCTCAATTTGAAGCCACTGTAGGCAGAAAAGCCTGTGAGACTCTTATTTCCAAATAACCAGTTGGGGGGAGGGGGGCAGATGAGGAGGGGTAGGCTTGAGCTGTGGCTCAAGTGGTGGAGTGCTAGTCTTGAATGAAAAAGCTCAGGGACAGTACCAAGACCCTGTGTTCAAACCCCATGACAGGCACACACACACACACACAAAATGAAGTGTAAAAGAGAAAATGTACATGGAAAGACAAATAAGAAGGTTTAGTATTTAAAAGAATTATCTCCCATACTTAATTTTTATTATATAACATTTGTTCACAGTCTTTTTGAGTTTCATAACTGCCTGATGGTAATAGAAAGGGCATATACATTTAGCAGATCTTTTTTATTTTCTCATTTTGTTTTTTGGTGTAAGACTGGAACTTAAACTTAGTACCTGTTGCTTTGGCTCATAGGGTAGTGCACTACCAACCAACTAATCCATGCCTCCAACCCTGATGTTTTTGTTGGTTGTGGGGCTTAAACTGAGCCTGGGCACTGTTCCTGAGCTTTTCAGCTCAAAGCCAGTGCTCTACCACTTGAGCCACAGCATCCAATCCTAATCGGGTTTTTTTTTTTTTTGGCCAGTCTTGGGGCTTGAATTCTGGGCCTGGGCACTATCCCTTAGCTCCTTTTTCTCAAGACTAGCATTCTACCACTTGACCTATTTCTGGCTTTTAATTACAGATAAGACTTTCCTGACAAAGCTGACTTCAAACTGCAATCCTCAGATCTCAGTCTCCTGGGTAACTAGGATTAAAATCATGAGCTAAAAAGAAAACTTCCTTTATATTTAAGAGGAAAAAAAGAGTGGTCTTAGACATGCCAAGGTCCTAAGTAAAAATGTGAGCTCTTTAAACTTTAATTCAGTGTTTTTCTCCAGTGGAATTCATACTAGTACTTATTTTTAAAAATAGTTCTGTCACTGCTAAAAGATAAAAGCATGAGTCCCTAAAGTATAATCCTAATGCACTTCTGCTGAGTGATAGATGTCTATTGATCTCTGCGTAGACAGGAAAATCAGATTAGCCTGTGTAAAATTTCATCAGGGCTGTCAAAGCCTGTGATCTACAGCACTGATAGTCTATTTTGACACTTGGTTGTGTAGTAATATCTGGAATTTTCTCTTACTCATTTGTCTGCCTAGCTGGATGATGAGACCTGGCAGCAGGATCAGCCTGTGGTACTACATACATGGACCAAGATATCTGCCCATAACTATGAAAATAACTGCCATGAAGTATCTGTCTTTGTTAGCCCAGGGGCAACCTATTTTTAAGTGGAATTTGATGAGATGTGTGAAACCGAAAAGTGCTAAGACTCACATGTTTTTCTTCCAAGCAATAGTGGATCAAAAACAAGAGAAAGAATATAATAGAGATTATGCCTTCACAGGTATGATTATCTGGAATTTACAGACTCTAGAGGTGGGAAGACATACTTTGGCACAAAAGTTGGTACTTATAAGTGGCCTAAGGTAAGTCATATTCCCCAAACAAGGTAAATAAGTACTTCTGTAGCAATTCTTGTCCTTTTTCCAACTTTAGAGCAATAAAGGTATGGTGTTTGGAAAGAGAAGGACTAGCTAGGCTCTGGTGGCTCATGTTCATATTGTTCAAAATCCTAGCTACTCAGCAGGTTGATATTTGAGGAATAAGATTTAAAGCTAGCCTAGGTAGACAAATCTAAGAGAGCCCCATCTCAACCAGCAAAAAACCAGAATGGAGACATGGCTTGAATGGTAGAATGACAGCCATGAGCAAAATAGCTGAAAAAGACTCAAAGCTCTAAGTACAAACCTTAATACTGGCACATTTCTAGAATGTAACCACACCCATATTTCTAACGGTTGCTTTGATACTCTATTTGTAGAAAGGAACAGTTGCAGTAGAGATTATGTAGCCCACAAAAGCTAAAAAATTAACTATCTGGCTCTTCATAGGAAATTTGCTAATACCCAGTGTTGTCCAGAGTAAATTAAAGAGTTGTTAATCTCTGAGTTCAGAAGGGCCAGTGGATCCAAGAGAAAGACTTAAACCATGGTGAAAGCTAGGAGCCCGGCTGACAGATCTGTTTAATATCTGGGCTGCAGCCTGCTTCAGACTGTTTACTTCTCTCTCCTATCAAGGGTCTTGGTTGAGAACAAAGAACTGAGCCAGTGACCACTGGTTGAGCAGATAGTCACTTGAGTTTTAGAAAGCTGAGCAGCAGTTTTCTACTAATTCTGCTTTCTAAATGTAGTTGTGAGTTTTGTGTTTTGGTTCATCTCTGTACATTTCTCCCTTAATAATTTTGAACTTATAGAAATGGAGACTGCTTTTAAGATTTTTTTCAGTCACAAAGAACATACTTACTGCTGAGTTATTGCCTCCTTCCATCTTGTTGACCACATGACTTTTGTTTGTCTCTAGAACGTGACATTTAAGGATGGTCCTCTTTCATTCTCACAGCAGTAATAATGAATGGGGCTACAAATTCACCGTCACTGCCTGTGGCCTGCCTGATGTTACCATGTCTTGTGGGTTAGCCTTGCAACTCCTTGTCTCTCAACTAATGGGCCACCTTAACTCCCAGTGCATGGCACTCAAGTCTGTGCATCGTAAGTTCACAGCCTTGTCCCTTCCTTTTTCATTACAACTGTGTTGAAGAGCAAGGTAGGAACTCTCTCTCATAGGTGGTCTCCACATCACAAAAGAGCAAGGTATTAATAATGTTTCTTTATAGTTTTCTTTAAACCAAATCAAAACAGTTTACCCACTGGGCACCATTGGGAAGTTTCTTGACTCAGGCCTTGACCCTATCACAAAATACGTTGTGGATGCCCTCTAGGGAGGACAATTGGGAAATTGGTGTTTATAGCAGCAGCATAGTCATTTTTCGAGATTTAAGTATACTCCAAGTAGAAGGTAGAAATATAGTCATTTAATTGTTGTTTAAGTGAAATTTATGTGAACATAAATAGGTATGTGAATATATATATTATCCTAAAATACATTAATCAACTTCTTATCATTTGTTCCAAGGGATAGATTCATAGAATAAATCTTTTGGAGTATTTTGTATCTATATAATTTTTTAAACATTTTTCTGATTGTAAAATCAAATATCATTCATCCTAAATGGTCACTTTCTGTTAGGTTTTTAAAAAGAGGTAACTAAGGAAGTACAGCAGTATGTACGTGGTATTCAGGTAAGAGGTAGGTTTGTTCATTATTCCGGCTGACACCAGGCCATCTTGGTCCTCAGTGTGGTGGGGAAAGGGAGCTTGAAGAGCTGGGAAAGAGAGAGAAAAGAGCGAGAAAAGAGCTAGAAAAGAGAGCATCTGGGAAAGGTGGGAAAGAGAGAGCTAGGAAAGAGAAAAGACCTGGGAAAGAGAAGAGAAGGAAAGAGCTGAGAAAGAGCTAGGAAAGAGCAGAGAAAGGGCATCTGGGCCTGGGCTAGGCCTTATCTGAGGTATGGGAGGAGAAAGTTGTGGCCACATCAAATTCAGATGTGACCTCAGCAGATGCAGATGTGACC
>NW_012267365.1:1042678-1045080 GCF_000151885.1 Dipodomys ordii | reverse complement strand
GAAGGGTAAACAAAGGAGGAGGCTGCAATGCTTGGTAAGAAATGTATGCATTATCCTGCCCATGTAATTGTAACCGCTCTGTACAGTATGTTCTCAAATAAAATAAAATAAAATATTAAAAAAAATTTTTATTGTGAAAATACTGTACGGAGCAGTTACAATTACATTGGCAAGGCAATTAGTACATTTCTTATCAAGCATTGCTGCTACCTCCTTTGTTTCCCCTTCCCATCCCCCCCCCCCCCCCCACCCTGCCAAAGTTGTAAAGTTCGTTGTTCAACATAACGATTTGTCCATCTCATTGTTGTAATGGGTCCACCTATAACATTATTTAAACGGTTTGTTTTTGCCCTTCCCCTCCACACATTATGCCAACATCAAATACAATGAAAGCAGGAATTATACCATGGGGGAGGGACATACAAAGCAACAAAGAAATCATCTTATAAATATGTTAGATACAATTGCAAGAAAGAAAAAAATAACGTTTGACTACTTATCTTGGGGTTCATTTCACCTAGCATCAACTTATCTGACCTTTTCTTCTTGTCTCAGACATAAACTAGTAGTTCAGATTTCAAACCGACAAATAAATGTAAGGAAGCCAACAAAAAAAATTCAGTTCCTCTCATCTGATGATGCCTCTACAACAATGAGGGAAGAGTTCATCCTGCTAAGGAACTATGATAGGATATTAAAAAGAGAATTCATTCTTCTAGGTCTTCCCTATTTTTGCGATGTAACTTAAATGATGTAAAACGCAATATACCGCTCAAATACTTTAACATTTTATCAGTTTTGCACATTTTCATATGGACTTCACCTCAGTCTACAACATTCCTTCAGTATTCTGTCCCTGATATTTTTACACTACCAAGACATAAGAACATTTTCATACGATTTTTATTATAAAAAACTGTACAGAGGTGTCACATTTATGAGAGCAAATAATGAGTAAATTTCCTAACAAGCATTGTTCCCTCTTCCCACCATCCCTTCTCTCTCACCTCCACAAATACGCTCCCCTTCCCCCTTCCCCTGACTAAATTGTAAAGTTCATTTTTCAACAGAGTGTCTTGTGCATCTCATTGTTACAATGGGTTAACCTGTATCCCTATTTAACCATTTTGTATTTCCCTTCCCCTTGCCAAATTTGAGAAACGTATACACAGGATGTAGATGTACCAACTTCAAATACAATGAAAACAGGGGTTATAGCGTGGGGGAGGAACATATACAGAAAGAAAAAAATCACATCGCACATGATAAGTACGTTAGAAACAATAACAAGAAAGAAAAAAACATACTTGTGTCCCTGTCTTAGGGTTCATTTCCCTTAATATCATCTTATCTGCTCATATGCACATAGCTTTTGACTTATTTTGCTTATCCCAGACATATATTAGTTATTGAAAATAAGGGAAACCACGGGACCTATGTTTCTTTGGACTTGGCTTACTTCACTTAATAATTTTTTTTCCAAGACTTTCCAATTCCTAACAAATTGGGCGATACCATTCTTTCTGATGGAGGCATAGAATTCCATTGTGTATATACACCCACATTTTCTTGATCCATTCATCTACTGAGGGGCATCAGGGTTGGCTCTATATCAGCTATTGTAAATAATGCTGCAGTAAACATAGCTGTGCTGGTAGTTTTAGTATGGTCTTGTTTGTGATCATTCGGGTAAATGCCCATAAGTGGGATTGCTGGGTCATAGGAAAGCTTTATATGGAGTCTTTTGAAGAGCTTCCATACTGCTTTCCAAAGTGGTTGAACAAGTTTACACACCCACCAAGAATGCAGTAGAGTTCCCTGTGGCCAGATACTCTCCAGCATCTGTTGTTGCAAAAATATGGAACATTTCACTAATTTGCATGTCAACCTTGCTCAGGGGCCATGCTAATCTTCTCTGTATTGTTCCAATTTTAGCGTATTTGCTGCCTAATTGAGCACAGAACATTTTTTATATATAAAGTGTAATTTCTTAAACTAGACAATTCAAAAAAAGTAAGTTTAAAAGAATTCTTGTGAAATTTTAGAACCATGTATTTCTTTTTTTTTTTTTTAGCAATACAACAAACTGTTAGAACCATGTATTTCTTACATAAGCACACATTTCAGAATAAAGCCAAGATTGGCATGTCAAAAACAAAATAATTCCAGATATTTGTTGTTCAAGAGATGTGTAGGAGGAGGAATTCAATTATTCTATAGAAGGCACCTGTCATAATGAACACTGCAGCAAGTGTTAAGGTTTGTTAAAAATTTTAAAGTGTTGGTTTGAGGACAAGATGGCGGAGGAGAAGCTGAACAAGCTCTCGCATAGAAAGCAGTTTTAGAGTTCCAGTGAACAGTCCTAAGCCAGAGAAACACACCAAGTGTGCCATCACAGGACA
>NW_012267365.1:1035340-1036553 GCF_000151885.1 Dipodomys ordii | reverse complement strand
AGTGGTAAAGCGCTTGCCTTGCATGCTTGAGGCCCTGGGTTCGATTCCTCAGCACCCATAAGCAAAAAACAAGCCGGAAGTGGTGATGTGGCTCAAGTGGTAGAGCGCTAGCCTTGAGCTGAAAGGCTGAGGGTCAGTGCCCAGGCTCAGAGTCCAGGCCTACGACCGGACCCAAAATAAAAACCCAAACAAAATCCTCTTTTTGAACATCATAATCTTAGCCAGTTTTAAATGCACAGGAATATGAGAAAATAGTAAAATCTAATATGTAGTACACTGGTAATTGTTTTTTTATTTTATTAACCATTAATATTTGATTGTCGGTTTTCTTTCTTTGTTGCATTGTTTCCCTTTTTGTAATATAATACAACTTTTTATAAGTCATCATCAGGAGGTACTTTGAGAAGCTTACTGGGATAGCCAAAGCATTTTTTATAGGTGCATGTGAGTTTACAAAGAAGAAAATTAAGAACAAAATATTTATTTAAAAAATTATCAAGTACAGTCTGAATCATGAGGGATGATAAATGTCCACACCAAAAATCTTAGCCCTCATCTGAAGCAGCGGTATTACAGAGTTGAGACCACAAAAGTGAGAGACTGTTTTTGTGTTTTTTGTTTTTGTCAGTCGTGTGGCTTGAACTCTGGGCCGGAGTGCTGTCACTGCACTCTTCAGCTCAAGGCTGGCACGCTATCCCTTGAGCCACAGCACCACTTCTGGTTTTCTAGTGGTTTATTAGAGATAAGAGTCTCACAGACTTTCCTGCCCGGACTAGCTTTCAACCGTGATCCTCAAAACTCAGCCTCCTGCATAGCTAAAATTACAGTCGAGCCACCGGCACCCAGCATTGTTTTGTTGATTTTTATTTTGTTGGTCATGGGGCATGAACTCTGGGGCCTGGGTGCTGTCCCTCAGCTCAAGGTTAGCGCTACCATTTGAGCCTTCATCTTTTTCTACTTCCGTAGTGCTGAGGAATCAAACCCAGGACCTCATGCATGCAAGGCAATCACTCTACCATTGAGCCACCTTCCCAGCTCCTGAAAGACTGTGTTTTAAAAAATCATCTAAACAACATTTGCTTTCTGCTTTGGGTTATATAATGAAATATATGAATATCTTTTTATATTTTTGTGAATTGTTATACTTCTAAATTTATACTAACTTCAGCCACTTTATCCTTTTCAAAGTCATGAAATATCTCTGAGAGATTTC
>NW_012267365.1:1032954-1034399 GCF_000151885.1 Dipodomys ordii | reverse complement strand
ATGGGTTATCATACATCAAATACCTTCAAATGTACATGTAGAGTCTAAAGATAGCAGTATGAATATTCTCATACAACTCTTACTTATCTGTTATGTATTTTCAGTATTATTTTACTTCTTTCTTTCACCTTTTCTCATTCATGGTCTTTCTCTTTCATGCTCCATGTCTGCTACTTAGAATTTCTGCTGCTCTATTTTCCTTCAGGATCCACTGGTTTTGTGGGAACATGATAGGGACCAACAGTTTCCCTTGCATGTTTTAAGAATTATAAGAGTGATGTGATATTATTCTTTGCCATTCTAAATGGCAAAACATAAGATCTAGGAATTCCTTTTCACTTTTCTTCTATTATAAATTTTATCTTATAGGAATCATTGGGATAGATATTTTAACTTGTGACCTAAGAGTTCTTTTTCTTTTACAAACAACCTTTTTCTTTGATTATCAGTAAGTAACTACATGTAATGAAAACAAAGCTATCCTATGGTAAGTAGACCGAAGTTGTTCACAGGGATGAAAAACAAGGTAATGGGGCAAGTGAGAACAAAGGATACCCATCATAGAGCACAGCTCCTCAGAGCAGTTTATCATGTACACTTTGTGAGAATGACAATGTGCTGGGAACTATTGATTAAATCACTGAACACTGATTTATATATATGTACATAGATTTGCATATGTATATTTATTTATATATGCATATATGTATGCATATGACATTGTATATGTACACATGTATGTTACTATATGCATAAATTCACACATACATATACACATGTATACATGCACACATGGAGAAAGACACATATTTACAGCCAACACAAGTTTCACTAGTTGCCTTAGATGGAATGCTTGGAACAAAATATGTTGAAAATGTATTTGTCTCTATGAGTTCTTTTACCACTCCTCTTATCTCTTAAAACTGGTAGGTTTTGACAGATTTGACTTGCAAAATGCAGTACAAGTCACTTAGAAATCTCAGTAAGTAAAGAATATATGGTGTCTCCCAGCTCCCTACAGAATGCTTACTCTTATAGACACTCTCAACAACCAAAGTAGCAGGAAAATGCCCTGGTAAAAAATAAAGTTATATATCTCATTGTTGCAATGGGTCCACCTATATCCCTAGTTAAATGATTTGTTTTTTCCCTTCCCTTCCACAAATTATACCTACATCAATACAGTGAAAGCAGGGGTTATACCGTAGTGGAGGAACATACAAAGCAACATAGAAATCATCTTATAAATATGTTAGAAACAATTTCATGAAAGGAAAAAAAACATTTGAATACTTATCTTGGGGTTCATTCCCCTAACATCAACTTATATGACCTTTTCTGCTTGACTCAGACATATACTAGTTGTTGCAAATAAAGGAAACCATGGGACCTATGTTTCTTTGGACCTGGCTTACTTCACTTAATATAATTTTTTTCCAAGTCTT
>NW_012267365.1:1016589-1031719 GCF_000151885.1 Dipodomys ordii | reverse complement strand
ATGTACTCATTACCTTACTTATGTAACTGTATCCCCTCCATACAGTATTTTTACAATAAAAATATATATTAAAAAGATACAATGATAACTTCTGTACTTATAGGAAGTTGTATTTGTCACTCAATATCAGTAAGGTATTGGTTTTAGGACCACAGGCATAGTAAACTTTGGATTCTCCAATTCTCCACGTGAACACAGCATATTATTTACATTAGAATCTGCCCACAACCTAGTGCAGAGTAATTGCTATGAAAATTTTTACTACATTCTATGTTTGTAATGAAAAATAAAAGTATATGCCCTATCAACAGATACAATTTTTTTCAGATAATTTTTGTCCACATTTTGTGGATGGAATTGGGAGAGCAATTTTGAAAAGCACAAATTTCATCACCAAGACCGGTCTGCAAAACAAGGAGCTAATACAGCATCACTGAATAGTATGGAACTCCAAGGAGAAGTACTTGAATTGAGACAGTATCAGAAAGTGTAAGCACACAAGGACTTTTTAGAAATGCAGCTGCTAGATTTCTCATGGAGAGCTTTCATAACACTTTGTGAAACACAAGTCAGAACCTCACTGAAGTGTAGATGGTTTTCCCTCACCTTTCTCTCATGCTCAGTCATTATCAATCAACATATAGGTAATCATGAATAATCCTCTAATAACAAAATGTTGATGGAGTATTTTTTTTTGTCAGTCGTGGGGCTTGAACTCTGAGGTTGGGCACTGTCCCTCAGCTCTTCAGCTCAAGGCGAGCGCTCTACCACTTGAGCTACAGCGCCACTTCCTTGATGGAGTATTTATATGCAGAAAACCTGGGAAGGCTAACTTTTTTCAATTAGGACAGTTTGTATTCTATGATCCAGCAGAGAGGAAACTAGGTAAGCATCCATTTACAGTCTTCTGAATAATTCTGCTTCTCACCACATCAGTTATTTATCCATACCTGTGCCCGAGTGAGAGGCTTTTTAAAAGACTTTAATGATTTTAAATTTAAATTTAAATGTGGAATGAAATTAGTTCCAATAGTGCATTACACTAAGATATTTAGAAACAACTGAGAAACCTAAAGGTCTATAAGATTTTTTTGGAAGTGAAGGGATATTGGAATTTGGTTCGTTATATTTTAAGCAATTTGCAAAAAGAATTGGCAAATAAAATTTACATTTGCAGCAGACTTGACACTTATTAAATTTTGTATTGAAAAGAGCACAGCCTCAACAATATGTCAATGCTATCCTCTTATTTATCTTTAAGGGTTTATGCTTCTGGTCTCTTAATATTAAAACAAAACTTTTTAAATCTTTAGCTAGTAGTCCAAAAGGGTTTTGCTTCATCATGTCAGTGTTGAATAGAGTGTATGTATGTATGTATGTATGTATGTTGAATAGAGTGTATGAACACTTCAATGTACAACACATCTGGATCATTGTCAAACTTTCAACTTTTCTTCCTTCCCTTATGCCAAGCCCACCTATCCCTTCAAGTTTTCTACTTATATTCTCACATATACACTGAAGTATGCTCTGAGAGGAGACTTGAGCTGGTACAGCTTCTTTCCAGGAATTGCCTTTGTATTAGGGATTTTAGAGAAAAAAAACCCCTCTAAACAAGGTTAACTCGACCTTGGCTCCAACCAGCCCAGTTCTTGGAATGGAAAGAATGCCTCTAGATCCCTCTCACCTTAACAACCTAACCCACCTTGATTGTTCAGTTAAGGACTGACCCATAAAACAGATAGGTTGTAATCTGGCTCCAACTGGTGACACCACGTGCTTTATGGTAAACCCTGCCTTTTGCACATGCTTACAGTAAACTCCATCTATTAGCCAACTGTGTGTGGTCTGGTATGACCGTACAATCCTTTGTGTGTGTTACAATCCCATTGGTCACCTGCGTGTGACAAGGCTTGACCTCATGGATTTTGCCTTTAAAAACCAAAGAATGGGGGCCGCTCAGGGTCGTAGTATCAGCTCCCGAGCCTGTGCTGAGGCCCTGGCTGGTCAGTGTAGGAACCTCAATAAAGTTGCTTCCTTATTAACAACTTTGTTGTGGTGGAGTCTGTCACTCCGGAAGATTAGGTGGGCTTGCCTGCCATGAGTAGGGGATCTTCCTACTACATTTAATGGGGGATTGTCCAGGATAGAGCTCTTAGCCACTCCAACCTGAGGGAGCTTGACGTCCCTGACTGGTAGGACAGTGTGTGAGCACTTGGCTGTTGGAGAGAAGTTCAGAGAAAAGCCTCGAGGTAAGCGCGGTCTAAGTAGAGAAGGCACCAGAGTGAGGCCAAAAGTAGGGTGAGGCTGGATGCAGCAGAGTCCCCTATGGCTGAGGAGGTCCAGGGACGCCTGTACCCCTCAATTCCACCAGTCCTAGCAGTCCTAGTTGGACGGGAGCTTGCTTAAAAAGTAACTTTTGGTTTTGGGATCCCTCCTCATTCTGTGTATAATCGTGTCTGTCTGTGTCTCATTGTGCTTTTGCTTTTGCTTGCCATATTTGTAATTGGATTTACTTTACAGGAAAAATATGGGCAAAGTGAGTCCACTCCCGAGACACCCCTAGACTTTGTCCTAGTTCGTTTAAAACAAAAACAAAAACTGCTGGTTCTGCTTTGGTAACTTGCTTTTTTGTCAATTATGAAACTGCCACTGACCACCTGCAAGTGGCCCCAGTTAGATCTCAGCCTCAGGCCTTGGCTCAGGGGGTCTGAGCATGGGGGAGAACCTGTCAGTCTTAGGGACCACTGCTAGGGACATTTTTTCCTTGCCCCAAGATGACTGGGAATTCTTCTCCACCTTGGAAGGCCCCTGGGTCAACGTTTGCAAGAATCTAAAAGAAAAATCCTCCAGAGGTGAGTGGAGGAGGGTGGGGTTCGAGTCCCCTGGTAAGTGAATGGTGGTGAGATGTTGTCCCATTCACTGAGAATTGATTTTGTCTTTGTGGCCACTTGTCTGTCTTGTTTACTTCAGTGTGTTTTCTGTTCTATGTTTTCTGAGGTAGGGAAGTTCTGGGTGAGCATGGCAGGCTCATTCAGCAGACTCTGGATTCAGCTTGCTGAGTGAGAACAGCACAGAGTTCTGGTAGGGATGTACTGGGGACCCGTTAGTCCCCAAGTCAGCCTTTGGTTGTTGTCTAGTTTTGTTTTAAAATTGGTACCCGTTTTAAGTGTGGATCCTTCGTTTTTGTGTTTATTTGTGTTTTTGTTATTATTTGAAGAAGAATGGCCAATAGACACATGAAGAAATGCTCAACCTCTCTAGCCATAAAAGAAATGCAAACCAAAATAACATTGAGATACCACCTCACTCCAGTTAGAATGGCTATAATCAAGAACTCTAATAACAACTGATGCTGGAGGAGATGTGGCCAAAAGGGAACCCTACTATATTGTTGGTGGGAGTATAAACTTGTTCAATCACTTTGGAAAATAATATGGAGGTTCCTCAAAAGACTGCACATAGATCTCCCCTATGACCCAGAAATCCCACTTTTGGGCATTTACCCAAATGATCACAAACAACATCATACTAAATCTACCAGCACTACTGTTTATTACAGCATTATTTACCATGGCTAACATATGGAACCTACCCAGACACCCCTCAGTAAATAAATGGATCAAGAAAAAGTGATACACACACAAACACACACACAATACACATATATGTATGTATATATATATGCATATATATACATATATATATAATGGAATTCTATACCTCCATCAGAAAGAATGGCATTGCCCCATTTTTAGGAAATGGAAAGATGGAAAAAATTATAAGTGAAGTATGCCAGACCCAAAGAAACATAGGTCCCATGGTTTCCCTAGTTATTTGCAATAACTAGTATATGTCTGGGACATGTAGAAAAGGTCAAAAGCTATATACATATTACCACTTAAGATGACGTTAAGTGAAATGAACCCCAAGATAGGGACACAAGTAATTTTTTTCTTCCTTTCTATTTTCTCTAATATATTTATAAGGTTCCATGTGATGTTTTTCGTTGCTTTGTATTTCCCTTCCCCACTATATAACCCCTGTTTTCACTGTGTTTAATGCTGGTATAATTTCAGAATGGGAAGGGAAAAAACAAAATGTTTAAATAGGGATACAGGTTGACCCATTGCAACAATGAGATGTCGAAGACACTGTTGAAATGCGAACTTTACAATTTCAGCAGAGGAGTTGTGGGATAAGATGGAGGGGAGTTGGAGGTGGAGTGGTGAGTGTAGTTGTGGAAGTGGGAGGGAAAGGATGGTAGGGGGAAAAAGGAGGAGGCAACAATTCTTGATAAGAAATGTACTCATTACCTTGCTCATGTAACTGTAACCCCTTTGTATAGTATTTTCATAATAAAACTTATTAAAATAATAAAAAAGAACGGCTTTTGCAGAACTCTGCCAGGTGTTCCAATAAATCATCATTCCTTAGTTGACTGGGGACTGATGATAAACTGACTCTGGGCTCTTCTCCTTGTGATTCTCTCTTCTATTCATCTTTTCTCTCTTTTCCTCTCCTGAAGTAGCACATGGCATTCTATGTTTCATCTTTTGATTTCTGTCCTTATAAAATGATAAACATTGGATTCTGCTACACCCCAATGAACAGTATAAATCCTGGCTGTAGCTCATAAATTTGTAGTGGAGACAGACACACCAACCAATTACACTAATGCAATGTGATGTTTTTGTTTATTCTTGCCAAATTTTGATGATTCTGTTTATTAAATCTTTTTCAGCTATTTAGTTGATTCTGGAATAGGTCTATTGGATTAGAAAGATATGGACCTTGCAGTTCTGAACGGTACACAGGTAGTCACAGGCCTGTGAGGGTGTTGTTCAATGTGCCTTTACACAGGGAGCTGTGTGCTAACATTCATGGACTAGGAGAGAGTGCACTTCATGTAAGAAGCATCTTGTGGACAGAAGACTCACAGCACAAGAGTGAAAGTCACTCTCGAGAGACCATGTGCAGGTAAATTATTAGAGAACCATGGCGAAACAAGAAACCACAGCTTAGGGCTGAGAATTTGCTTTCCCAGACCCTATTCTGTGATTAATAAATGTGTCAAAGCAATTCTCACACAACTAAGTGAAATATTTGCATAAAATTTCCAGCCAGAAGAAAACCACAAATAACATCAAACCAAATGTGCACAAAAATGTCCAGACAAATTGCAAGTCAAAAACTTCTTCAGCAGGTTGCAGGGCTCACATCTATAATCCTAGCTACTAAAGAGACTGAGATCTGAGGATCATAGTTCAAAATCAACATAAGCAGGATAGTTGGTAAGACTCTTATCTCCAATAAACTACTCAGAAAAAAACAGAAGTGGCACTTTGGCTTAAGTGGTAGAGTGCTAACCTTGAACAAAAAGAGCTCGGGAACAGTGCCCACACCCAGAGCTCAAGCCCCATGCCTGACAAAAAACAAAAAAGAAAAACTCCCCACAACTATTCCATTGAACTTCTCATAGAGGTGAGACACTGGAACAATGAAATACTGAGATTTAAACAAAGGCATGCACCTTCAAGGAGAAAAGGGGGGGGGGGGTTGAACACCTATTTACCAAATGTGAGACCTGCCAGATATCATTACCAAGAATTGTGTCAATACTTGTAAATAAATGGGCAAAAACAGAATGTAAGCAAGCAGGGGAGCACAGGGGAACATGAAGATCCTGAAGCTTGCACTAAGTGAGGAATTTATACTTGTTTGCTTCCTGCCACTCTAGTGTCAGCAAATGACAGAGGTCAGTGCATGCTGACAGAGTTGTGACTCCAGGCTTAGATCTTTCTCCAGAAAACTTTTCTTTTTATCGGTCGTGGGGCTTGAACTCTGGGCCTGAGCATTGTCCTTCAGCTCTTCAGCTCAAGGCAAAAAAAAAACAAGTACAAGAGGAAGAAAGTTAGGAAGTTAGGAAGTTGGAAAGAGAGAAGGAAAACTCTCGAAAGAAGATCAATCACACAGTACCTTAGAATGCTCATACAAAGTAATTGCAAAAAATAGCAGGATACATCACCAAGAGCCATAAAAAGTCCTCTCAGTTAATAATTTATTATTCTGTAATTACACAGATTGTGTTTTCAAATAATCCATTTTGCAAATATAATGCAGCCACAGAGGGCCATGACTTCATTTGTTTAAGACTAAAACGTCTCATTCATGTATAACGTCCCATTCATAAATGAGTGGACATCAAAGTCTCTAGTGCCCCTGACGATGAGGACCTCCCTTCCTAATCACTGGGAAAAATAAATACTACACAATTCAGTAGGAAGCCACCTTGCTTGGCCAGCTCCACTCTTCCCAGCTCTAAATTTCCCAGGATTTTCCATTTCATGAATCTCATATTTTCTCCCATAAGCCCAGCCAGGATGGCTACACCTTCTCAATTCTCCTTTGCTCACATCCTTATAAAGATTTTTAGAATACGTTGCCCTGAAGTATCTAGATCATAGGAAATCTGTGAGAGAGTGTGTGTGTGTGTGTGTTTGTGTTTGTGGGTGTGAGAAAGAGAGAAAGAGAGAGAGAGAGCGAGAGAGCACCATTCCAGCATTAAAAATCAGTCATAGATGCTGGGTGCCAATGGCTCATACCTGTACTCCTAGCTAATAAGGAGGCTGAGATGTGAGGACCACAGTAAGAAGCAGCCCAGGCAAGCAAGTCCATGAGGCTCTCCAATAAACTACTCAGAAAAGGCCAGAAGTGGTACTATGGATTAGTGGTAGAATACTAGCCTTGAACACAAAGAAACTCAGGGACAGTGCCCAGGCCCTGAGTTCAAACCCCACAACTGGCAAAAAAAAGTCATACAAAAGTCATACAAATTCAGTAGTCATACAAATTCACTGAACACTATGTTGAAAATGAACTATACAAATTGTTGGTGAGATGGGAGAGAAAAACAGAGAAAGTAAGGGAAGGGGAGAGATTGTCCAAAAAAATGTATTCATTACCTGGCTTATATATCTGTAACTTTTCTGTACATCACCATTATAATGATAATTTTAAAAATTCATAGACCTAAAGATATAGAAATTATGTCTCAGTTAAATAGACTCAATAACTTCTGGCATCAATGAGAACATATAAAATCCAGATTACAGTTTCTCAAACTGTTCTTTTAATGGGGGAGAGCCAGACTCCTTATTGAAATGACTAGGTCTAGGGCTGGGACAACACACATACACACACACACACACACACACACACACACACACACACACACAATCTTAACAAAATAATAGAAAACTCCAGGAAGTCAGTGGGACACAGGAGCCACTACACAGACTTGCTACTGACCAACAGACAGAATTTTCTAGTGACAAATAAAAAGACAGCGATGTCATGTTATAACCCACAGCATATCCAATACATAGGTATGAATACATAGAAATAAATAATGGAATAGGTAAGCAATGAGGAAGAAAAACATATCTACATATAGAAGAGTCCCTCCTAGCTCTGCACCTTGAGTAGCGTGGGATTACAGTTATGCCCCACCGCGCTGACTCCCTGGGTTCATGATACAATGGATGCTGAAAATAAGTATTGCTGTGATTTTTTTACCCAACACACAAACTCAATCAGATTGTAACAAGAATATTGGATAAATTCTAATTGAGGGCAGTGCTATAAAACTCATTACAAATATGCCTCCAAACTGTCAAAGTTACCAAAAGCAAGGAAAGTCTAGGAGACTGTCAAATCAAGAAAGCACTATGTTGAACATAATCTTCAGTTGGAACAACTGAACATAATCTTCAGTTGGAACAACAAACATGTTTACATAAACATCTATGAATATGCATATATAATGACATGTATGTGAAAACACAGGGATATGTAACCAAACCACAATCATGGTGATACATGCATTTACATGGTGTGTATGTGTGCATAATAATAATTTATACACACAAGCGCGTATAAATACTGACACACAACCATGTATGAACCATGAATGAGCCACACATATACAAATTCATACTCATACACAATGTATACATAGTCCTATGGGTCATGTGTGCATCACTTGTGTCATGTAGGTCTGAAACAGACAAGTCTTGAGGATACTTTGTCAAGGTACTAAGTTTGAGGTACTGTATGATTTCACTCACATATGGTAACTAGCATTTAAAAATTCTTAGAAAGTGAAATGGTAACTTGTCAAGGGCTGGGGAAAGGGCAGGAGGTATCATTATTTAGTGAATATTGATTTTCTGTTTAAGGTAGAGGAGATGAAGGGAAGGGAGGGGAGAGGGAGAAGAACAAAAAAAAGGGAACAGAAAAGAAAGGGTGTGGAAGGAAGAGGAAGAAAATGTCAGGGAAGTACAGGGCAGAGGAGGGAAGGGAAGAAGAAAGCCAACATCTGGAAGTCCACTGGGGCTGATCCCTAACCTTTCTTCATGGAACATACCAAGTTCCAGACTCCAGAGGAAAGTAAGCTCCCTCATGGCCACATTCTTTGGACATTCAATTCAAAACATGGTGAGCTATGCTACAAGCAAAGGACTACTAGGAAGACATAGTTCCCTGGAGAAATGGACAAAGCTCTCCCAAGATCCAGGATCCCAGATGATAGCCAATGCTGAGCCTGCAGCAGGCCTGCAATGTTAGCTCTTCCTTGCTGGCAGCAGCCTTGCCTAAAAGGCTCCATTATTTCTCTGAAACTCACTTCATACCAGAGATAGGTGTGATCTATAGATTTGGTCTTCAGAAGGGTAATGCTTGGTGCATCCTGTAGAGGTGGGACCTGTATGGACTGTTAACCATCAGTTCACCTGCACACACCTTGCCAATCACAGGTGGCATAAGTACAAAAATATCTACAAGCAAAAGTAATGTTGATGGGGATAATGCTGTATAACCTGAAGAGTATCCCTGCTGGTAATTAATCAGAAATTTATGTTGTAATTAAGGCCCATACTGACTTGAATAAGCAATCATTACATTATTACATGAAAAATCATTACATTGGACAAAATGAAAAACCGCTTCCAGATGATTTGCCTAATTGAGAAATGATTTGCTCTGTGTGTCTGTTCCCTATGGATGGCCAATCATCATCCAATGTAGGGGCTGGTTACACAGAACACAATCCAGGAGTGCCAGCTTTGTGTCTCTGGTGCCTCCTTCATTCCACCTGCCTCATTCAGTCCAGCAGAGGCCTGTAGTGTTCACTGGGTTCCTAGGCAGGCAACATGGAGGGAAATGGTTTCCGTTTTGCATAGACCAGGCCATTTCCACTCAGTGAGCAGACAGATGGAAAAGGCCTGCCACTGGTTGGGCACAGAGGAATGGCTATCCCCTAGAGGAAAGAGCATGGTTCTTTTTATAGATAACAAATAATAAAGAAGGCCAGAAAGAATATGCTTGGGATTAGGAGTAGACAAGAAGGAGCTTTAGGCAGAGTAGCATGGGTCCCTAGAGGTCTGAGCCACTCAATTATAATAGGGGCAGAAGAGCAGAGAGAAGATGGGGCAGGCCTCTTGCCCGTGGTGGAGCACACACTGGGAGCAGATCCCCCAAAACCCAAGGACAGAAGGACACTAGACAGTTTGGGAGGTATCCCTTGCCCCATGGGGTCCTACTGGAACCAAACTCAGCTACCCATGTTCGTCCTAACCTCACCTTTAGCTTGCTCCTTTTGCTCTTTCTGTCTGCTTGGAGGCTCTAGCTCTTCAGGGATGTGTCTAACACAGCATGGGCAGCTATTGCTCCTCCCATGCCCCTCCCTGCCTGATCCCATCCAGCTTTTCTGCAGCTCCCCCAGGTAACCTATCAAGATGAGGGAGGACAGCAACAAATCCATTTCATTATTACATGCATGATGCACCACCTGAACTGAGGCAATAGATTTGTCTCCAGAATTTTACCCTAGTTAAGGAAATCAAGTGATTTTCAGCTTTTCAATTCCAGACAACTTGAGTAGGTATGTGAGCTTAGGAGATTGTGGGAGAAGCCAGCCTATAAATACACAGAATCCATCAAAGCCAACACCAGGAAATTTTGTACACAAACTTGCAAGAACCTGTGCTAATGTCTACTAAAAATGGCAAAGGAGGGCTTGACCTTTACACAGCGTGGTTTCCTGGGAGACAGTTGACACTGTGCTTCCCAAGGTTCTACCTATATATGTATAAAGCATATATAAAGTATATAAATAAATCTGTATAAAATGTGTATATATATTATATATGTAAAATATATAGTACATCTGAAACATTTTAATACATATATTTTATAATATATAACTAGTATAATAAAGTATATGTTATATAATATAGAAATATATTTTCTACTATTTATTTTTTAAAAAAATTTTTATTGAAAAAATGTACAGAAGGGTTACAGTTACATGAGTAGGGTAATGAGCACTTTTCATAGTAAGCATTGTTACCTCCTCCTTTATTTTCCCCCTACTATTATTTCCCTCCCCGCCTTCCCAACTCATCCAGCCCCCCCACCCTGACTTTGTAATGTTCATTTTCAGTATAGTGGCCTATAGGTCTCATTGTCACAATGAGTCAGCCTGCATCCCCATTTTAAGCGGTTCTGCAATATCCCTCCCCGCTCCCCAAATTACAAAAATGTTTATACAAGGTGCAGAACACCAGCATAAAATCCAGTGGAAACAGGGGTTATACCATCAGGGAAGAACAATAGAAACAAAAGAATCACATAGTGCATTGTAAGTACATTAATAACACTTGCAAGAAAGGAAAACAAACCTCTTGACCCTGTCTTAGGGTTCATTTTGCTTAACATTATCTCATGTGGTCTTATGTATGTAGCCTTTGATTTTCTCTGCTTGTCCTTGATATGTTCTAGTCACTGCAAATAAGGGAAACCTTGGGATGTATATTTCTTTGGGCCTAGCTTACTTCAGCTAATACAATTTTTTCCCAAGTCTTTCCATTTCCTAATGAAAGAGGCAATGTTATTCTTTCTGATGGAGACATAGAATAACATTATATATATATATATATATATATATATATATATCACATTTTTATTGTGAAAATGCCATACAGAGGGGTTACAATTACGTGGGCAAGATAATGAGTACATTTCTTATCAAACATTGTTGCCTCCTCCTTTGTTTACCTTCCCATCCCTTCCCATACCCCACCCCCCCACCTGATCCTGCCCCCACCCCCAACCAAAATTGTAAAATTCGTTTTTCGACATAACTACTTGTACATCTCACTGTTGCAATGGGTCCACCTGTATCCCTAGTTAAATGATTTGTTTATTTCCCTTCCCCTCCACAAATTAAACCAACATCAAATACAGTGAAAGCAGGGGTTATACCATGAGCGAGGTACATACAAAGCAACAAAGAAATCATCTTATAAATATGTTAGAAACAATTGCATTAAAAAAATTTGAATACTTATCTTGGGGTTCATTTCCCTAACATCAACTTGTCTGACCTTTTCTGATTGACACAGACATATACTACATATTGCAAATAAGGGAAACAATGGGACCTATGTTTCTTTGGGCCTGGCTTACTTCACTTAATATAATTTTTCCCAAGTCTTTCGATTTCCTAACAAATGGGGCAATGTCATTCTTTTTTTCTTGATCCATTCATCTACTGAAGGGTATCTCGGTTGGTTCCATATCTATGGTGATTAATGCTGCAATAAACATGGCTGTGCTGGTAGCTTTGGTATGACCTTGTCTGTGATCATTTGGGTTAATGCCCAAAAGTGGGATTACTGGGTCATAAGGGAGCTCTATGTGGAGTCTTTTGAGGAACCTCCATACTACTTTCCAGAGTGGTTAAACAAGTTTACACTCCCATCATCAATGCAGTAGGGTTCCCTGTTATTACAAGATTTCTTGATTATAGTCATTCTAGCTGGGGTGGATGGAATCTTAGCGTTGTCTTGATTGGCATTTCTTTAATGGCTAGAGAGGTCGAGCATTTCTTCATGTCTGCTGGCCATTTGTATTTCCTCTTCAGAGAAGTCTCTCTTTATGTCTTTAGCCCATTTGTTAATCGGGAAGTTGTTTCTTTGAGGATTTTGTTGTTGGGGGATTTAGTTTTTTGAGTTCTAAGTATATTTCAAATATGAGACCCTTGTCCTTTGTATGGCTAGTGAAAATATTCTACCAGTCCTTGGGCTTTCTGTTGATCTTGCTAGCTATGTCCTTTGCCTTGCAGAAGCTCTGCAGTTTCATGCTATCCCATTTGTCCAACCTTTCTTTGATTTGTTGTGCTTCTGGATCTCTATTAAGAAAATTCTGGCCTGTGCCAAGGAACCCTAGAGTTTCTCCTATTTCTTCCTGTAATGTTTTCAGGGAGTCTGTTTTTATTTTGAGGTATTTGATCCATTTTGGAGTTGATTCTGGTGTAAGGTGATATATATATGGATCTAGTTTTAGTTTTCTACAAGTGTTTAACCAATTTTGCAAGCACCATTTACTGAAAAGGCTATCTTTTTTCCAATATAGTTCTTTAGCTCCCTTACTGAAAAATAGGTGGCTATAGGTCTGTGGCTTCATTTCTGGGTCTTCAGTCCTATTCCATTGGTCCTCAGGTCGGTTCTTGTGCCAGTACAAGCTGTTTGGATTTCTATGGTAGAGTAGAATTTGAGTAGAGTAGAGTTTGAGTAGAGTTTTCTATGGTAGTAGAGTTTGAGTTTTGGTATTGATCTTCCTCCAGCACTGTTCTTTCTACTCAGGATTTTTTTTTTTTTGCTATTTGGGGTCTTTTATTGTTCCATATGAATTTTTGGATTGCCTCTTCTATTTCATTGGAGAATGAAGTTGGAATGTTGATAGGTATCTCATTGAATTTGTACTTAGCCTTTGACAGTATTGTCATTTTCACGATGTTAATCCTCCCAATCCAGGAGCATGGGAGGTTTTTCCCCTTGCTTAGTTCTGCTTTAATTTCCTTTCTCAGGTTTTAAAGATTTTGTCATAGAGCTCCTTCACCTCTTTTGTTAAGTTCACTCCTAGTATTTTATTTTTTGTGGAACTATTACAAAAGGGATGGCTTTCCTAATTTCAGCCATGCTCTTCTCATTATTGGCATACAGAAAAGCCATTGATTTTATTCCCTGCTCCTTTGCCAAAGTTTCTGATCAGCTCAAGTAACTTGGGAGTGAAGTCCATGGGGTTCTTGTCAAATTTTTTTGCATCTATTGAGATAACTATGTTGTTCTCATCCTTGCTCTTGTTAATGTGATGAATTATATTGTTTTGCATATATTGAACCAGCTTTGCATCCCTGAAATGAATCCTGTTTGATCATGGTGTATGATTATTTTCATGAGTTGTTGAAGTCCATTGGCCAAGATTTTGTTGAGAAGTTTTCTGTCAATAATCATCAAAAAATAGGTCTATATTTCTCTTTTTTGATGATTCCCTGCCTGGTTTGGGGATGAGGGTTATGCTGGTTTCATAAAAAGAGTGTGATAGTGAATTTTTGCTTTCAATTTCATTAAAGAGATGGAGAAGTATTGGTGTGAGTTTTGCTTTGAAGGCCTTGTAGAATTGAGCTGTAAATCCATCCAGTCCTGGACTTTTCTTGGGTGGGAGGTCTCTTATTGCTGCTCTATTTCAATGCTTCATATGGGTCTGTTGTTTAAAATCATCTTGGTTAAGTTTGGGCATTTGCTAGAAATATATTTGCTAGAAATATTTGCTAGAAACTAGTCCGTATCTTTTAGATTCTCAAACTTTTTAGTATAAAGGTTTGAGAAGTATCCCCTTATATATATTATGAATCTTGGCTGTTTCTGTAGTTATATTTCCATTTCCTCTCTTGAGTTTGTTTAAGTGGGTGTGGTCTCTTTTTTCCATTCCATAGAATTTGTTAAGGGTCTGTCAATTTTATTTTTTTGAAGAGCCATCTTTTTGTTTTGTTAATTCTTTCTATAGTTTTTTTGGACTCTAATTCATTTAATTCAGATTTAATTTTATTTGCTTCCATCTACTGGATTGGGGTTTGGCTTGTTGTTCTTTTTTCAAAGAGCTTTAGTTGCCTCATTAAATTGTTGGGTTCAGATCTTTCCAATTTGATGATGTGCAAACTCAGAGCTATAAACTTGCCTCTGAGTACTGCCTTTGCTGTGTCCTAGAGGAGCTGGTAATTTGTGTGATCATTTTTGTTGAATATCATGAACATTTGAATTTCCTTTCTAATCTCTTCCGTGACCCACTGGTGGTTCAACATTGTGTTGTTCAGCCTCTATGTGTTACAGTATTTACTTTGGTGGCTTTTGGTATTTAATTTTAATTTTATTCCCTTGTGGTCTGAGAGAATGCAGGGTATAATTTCAATGTTTCTGAATTTGGAAAGATTTGCTTTGTGACCTAGAATATGTTCTAATTTGGAGAATATTCCATGTGCTGCTGAGAAGAAGGTGTAATCTGATAGGGCTGGGTCAAATATTTGGTAGATGTTGGTTAAGACTAGTTGATCTACGCAGATTTTAAGATCCGAAGTTTCTCTGGTGAGTTTTTGCTGGGTGGATCTATTTAGTGGGGATAGTAGTGTATTAAAGTCCCCCATCTATGTGAGATTTGAGGGAAAGTAGCATTTCTTGTATAAATTTTGGTGCTCCATTATTTGGTGAGTAGATGTTTTAAATCATTATATCCACCTGAAGGAGAGTTCCCTTAATTAACATGCAGTGACCTTCTTTGTCAGTTCTCATTGATTTTAAAGTCTATTTTATCTGACATTAGTATAGTAACTCCCGCCTCTTATGGGGGCCATTTGCTTGATATATTTTATTTCAGACTTTCACTTTCAGAATGTTTTTTTTGTGGGCAAGTTGTGTCTTTTGAAGACAGCAGATAGAAGGATCTTGCTTTTTGATCCAACTGGACAATCTATGATGCTTAACTGGAGAGTTAAAACCATTAATATTATGAGTTAGGACTGAGAGGTGTTTGTCTGTCCCTGCCTTTTTATACATTTTTGGGGGGAGAAGCTGTACCTTGGCGTTCTTGTTGTGATTACATATGTGTTTTGTACTATTTATAATGTATGTATATCATACATAATGTATGTAATACATAGTATATCTATAAATATATAAGAAATATATGTGTGTGTGTATATATATATACATACATATATATATATATGTAT
>NW_012267365.1:1003340-1016136 GCF_000151885.1 Dipodomys ordii | reverse complement strand
TTAGGTAGTGATTCTTGCATTCAAACCTGCTCTGGAACTGGAGCAAGTGTCAGGCTTGACCACATGCCCAGGAAAAGAATAAAGACTGGACTTTTTCCCACGCTGCCGTCCCCACCCCTTTACCTTCTGGCTATTCCCTTTCATACAGGTAATTTCTGTATGAAAGGTAATTCCTGTATGGGTAATTCTCAGCAGCAACGCTAGAGGGCAGTCAAGTTCCTCCTGGCAAACCACCAATGGGCATATATAGCTTTGAAGCCTCTGCCTGGCAAAGAGGTTAGGTTTTAGCTTCGTGACAAAAATCAGCATGTTAACATTTTGAAGTGTTTGACATTGAGGAAGCATTTATTCCTGTTTAACCCGACACTTCCCAAAATTATTTGAACACAACACACTCATTTTGTGATTCTTCCTGAATTGGACAGGATTATTCAGCACAGCCTAAGTGGAATGCCCTGAGGAACCTATACTTCCCGCTTCCTGGTGGCCATCCAATGGAATTCCTGGAGTTCTGAAGCTGAGAGGCCTCCATTGTGTAATGAACAAACCCTACAGACCCAGCCCACCTCAAGAAAGCAGGTGATCTCCTTTGGTTGACCCTGTATCTAGTAACTGGCTCCAAGATGGGCCTCCCCTCCTTCCACCACACTCTTCCTTTCTTTTTTATATTTTACAAGTGCCAAAATACACAGATGATCAAGTCAGAACCCACCCATATCCTCCCATATCTAAAGAAGTTACAATGCTCCATATTATATAAATGCTTCACAAGTAGTATTTTTATTGTTTAGGAAACCCTGAGAAAAAGAAATGCATGTACAGTTTCCTGACAGATCAAATCACTCTCTTAAATATTTGTGATCCAAAGTAAGTTGAATTCATGGATATAGAACTTGTACATGAGGGAGCTGATATTTTTTAGACATTTCACATTGCTTTTGTCAGGGTGAAATAGGAAATAGGATTGATTAGATACATAAAAAAGTCTTTCAAATCTCATGGTCTTTCCTGCCCAGTCTGGCTTTGAACCATGATTCTCAGTTCTCAACCTGCTGAGTAGCTAGGATTACAGGCATGAGCCACTAGCACCCAGCTGAAAATTACTGCTTAAAAAAAATGGCAAAACTATTCTTGACAAATATAATGAACAAATGTGGCCCCATTGGGAAGAAGCCGCTTTGCCTCCAACCATTGTCCCATTCCTTGTAAGTGGATCCAACTACAGTATTGAAACCCACCTATGTAGATTAGACTGAAGTGCACAATAATTGCTGTGGGATGCCACAGTCACTCTGCTCTGCCAAGTGCCTTTCCTTTCCCTTCACTCTATATCCTGGGTTTAGGCCCCAGGTCCAATCTTCTCAAAAAGTCATGGGCTCTTGTTAAATTAGTCATTACAAGGGATTTCATGTTTTGCTGGCTTTATACTTCATGCCTGGAAAATACACCAATGGTGTATTTGTGGGTGGTCACCTGAATCAAAATTGGACTATTCTATGAAAGTTAATAGCAAAATCAACAGTTACCAGAACTTTTCTGCACCCCTCTTCCGGTACCTGATGGAGAACCAAGGCTTCCTCTAACCATCTGGTGCTCTTTGGTCTTCAAGATGCTTAAGCAGCCCTCCAGTGCTCCTCCTCTGCTTTCCCAATAGATGTAACAACCATTCTCAGGACTGGAAATGTCTAATGATGAGTATGCCACCAGCTAACCGAAGTAGTATATCCCAAAGCTAAAGGTTTTAAGTTTTGATGTAACTTATTTTCATGTATGAAAAAAGAACAATGAAAATTGCTGACATTTTTGGAAGACAAGGGAATTGAATCTTATGGAATGAGAGTTATATCTGGTCTGAGGATGATAGGAATTACATATATATATATATATATATATATCTGCTAGATGAGAAAGCAAAGGCAAGAAAGGGCAAGGCTCTGATTTCAAAAACTGGTATTTGTGGGGGTGCAAAGAGCTATTTTTGGAGCTGCAAGAATTGTATGCATTGGGTATCATTTCAAATCTAATTCATAATTTAAAAGTTATATTTTATCCAGTATTATGAGCTGTTTTACCTTGTGGGATCAACTTGCAACAAGAAAGTGTGATCTATCATCTTCTATTTATTTGACTGTCTGCCTGGATGTCATCTACCTATTTTGCAACCACTTAAACTAAGAACATGAACTCATGTTCTTTAGGATTTGTTTGCTTGCTCACAGCTGACACTCTTCCAACTGAATCAGGCCTCCATTCTGTACTTTGATTAGTTAACTACAGATGGAGTTTTGTGGACTTGGTTTTAGGAGTTTCTTTAAACCATGATTCTCCAGTTCTCATCCTTCTGAGGTAAGATTATGTTGCTACGACCTCGACCAGCAAGGAAGACGCGACCTGGGATTCTTCTCAATGCGCTTTATTCAGGAACCTTGTAACAAGTTTCTCTCCCACTCGCTCCTGCCCGCTTCTTCTTGCTTCTTCCTGCTTCTCCTTCCCATCCGCCCCCCGCGCTCCGGTTATAAGCCTCCTGGATGGCCAATCCTGAAGCACCATGTGGCATATACCGATAGGGCTGCAAACACGGAAGCAAACTAGGAGCCAAGTCATAGCCATATAAGGAGTTGTTTTTTACAGAGAGCACTTGTCACCGGGAAGACGGAAGGTGGGAGCCAGCGCCATGTTAGGTCGGAGCCGCGCCACGCGGCCCCACCATTTTTGCGGCCGCACCTTGAACCAAGGAGCTATAATGTTGCTTTTGCAGCCGTCTTTGGTCGCGGCTCCCGCAGCTCTCCACAAGATTATAGGAATGGGACAATGGTGGAAAGCAAAGGGGCTTCTTTCTGATGAGGCCACAATTGTTTATTTGTCAATAATATTTGCTATGTTTAAAAACCCAGTAATTTCCAGCTGGATGCCAGTGGCTCATGCCTGTAATCCTAGCTACTCAGAAGGCTGAGAACTGAGGATCATGGTTCAAAGCCAGTCTGTGCAAGAAAGTCTGTGAGACTCTTATCTCCAATAAACCACCAGAAAACAGGTGCTGTGGCTCAAGGGACAGAATGCTAATTTTGAGCTGAAGAACTGAGGGACAATGTGGACCCAGAGTTCAAGCCCCATGCCAAATAAACATTTTCAAATGCAAGATTATAGTGATGGAGAACTAGTCTTGAAAAGAAAATTCAGGACAGCACCTTGGACCTCAGTTCAAACCTCAGGACATACAAACAGGGACACACAGGCATAACTTAAAAGGCATAAACACTATGCAACCCTTCTCAGGACACAAGGCTCTTTAACATAGCTGCTGACTGTTGCTCTCATATACAATCATCCAAAGAAATTTTTTTCTTTTATTATACAGTCTTGGAGATTTCTTTGAATAATAAATTCAAGGTTGGAAACCATACAACATAGAAGATCTCATTGAAATAAACAGATGGATACACACCTGTAATACTTTCATTCAGGTGTTGGTAGGTAGGAAGCCTGGAGGTATGACTCAACTGTGGCTGGCACAGCAAGACCTATGGCAGAACAACACTGAAACATCAAAAATGAATGAATGAATGAAAGAATATGTTTATTGTCATAGTCTGAAATCTTATGGCCCTCACAATTGTCCTGATCATGATAAGCATCAAAGAAAGTGTTTTTCTTATGGCACACAATGAAACTAGTATACTGATGGCAAGGAGCCTAGCATGGCTGACCTGAGGCTGAGCAATCTGAAATAAGTCGGTACTCTTACCCCTGCAGGAACATTATGGTAACAAACCAAACCAGTCATTGTTCAAAGTAGCTTGGCCTATAGCTTCTGTAAGCACACTTACCTTTCTGTGCCATTTCCTTCACAGCCTGCAATTGCTGAGAAACTGTCACAAATCTCTAATTTTCTTAGGTTATTCACTTCCCTGAACATGCCCTTTGCAGAATTACTTCTTCCTAAAAAATTCATTCCATACCACTATCTCTCTCCCCATCTAAACTTGCTTACAAATACATGTACAAGTCTACATTGGTGATTAGACTTTAGAGGGGGATGCCTCTGTGTAAGAATATTTTACCTTCAATAGTTATATACACACCTACACATCCACATGTGTCTTTCCTCATGGCTATTTCTACTTCCTGTGCAAACCACATGTTTGGGACCAGCCTAGGCAGAAGTGTTTGCAAGATCTCATCTGAGAAATGAGCACATTTGGAGGAATTACTGAAGTGGAGGAACACTAGGAGCACAAGGCCCTGAGTTCTGTCTCCAAAATCACACACACACAAAGGCAGAGGTTTGTTTGTTTGTTTGTTTTAGAAAATCCAGGAAATACAAGCTTAAATGACAATATTAAAGAACTGCTATTAACTTAATTGAAAAGATGAAGAATAGTAAAGTTATATAAGAAAATGTCCTTATTTCTTGGAGACTTATACTGAAGTGTTAGGAGTGAAAATACTGTTAAATTCTTTAATAGCAACAGTAAAGTGGATAAGAAAAAAAAACAATAAAATTTGCACAATTTTTAATGTGCCTGCGGAGAGGTAAAGATTCCTTATATAAATTTTCTCTACTTCTGCTTGGCTAAAATTTTTTATAATATGTATATAAACATCTCTAAACATCCAGGAAAGCCAGAGAACACACCAAGAATATTCTTGGTGCAGAGGCACAACACCAAGAATGAGTCTCCACATCTGCAGAACTGGTGTCAAGAAGCCACTGATGGCACAGTGCCAGGTGCAGACACCTCAGCTGTAGCTGCCACCCACATCTGCCATGGTCGCCATCATTAGGAACACTGCCCACTGTCACTGCTGATATCTTTGCCAGGCAAGAGTCTAAATGATCCCTTCCTGAACTCTGATTCCAAGGAAAACTGAAAAGCACTTACCTGACATTTCAATTGTGTAGAAAATGAATCAGGCATAGATTTGTTGATGTTAAAATTAAAGTGTATCTTTATCATCAAACACTTTCCAGAGAGCAAAATGCAAAACCATGAGTTAAAAGAATGACCATAGGGGCTGGGAAGGTGGCTCAGTGGTAGAGCACATGCCTTGCATGCCAGAGGCCCTGGATTCGATTCCTCAGCACCACATAAGCAAAAAGAAATAAAGCCAGAAGTGGTGCTATGGCTCAAGTGGTAGAGCGCTAGCCTTGAGCTAAAAGAGCTGAGGGACAGCGCCCAGGCCCAGAGTTCAGGCCCCATGACTGGAACCCCCCCAAAAAAAGAATGACCATAAAATGTATTTATCTGGTATTGGTATAAGCAATGAAAACATAGATCTAGAAATACAAAACAAAGAATTTAAAAATCCATGTTTGAGAATAGATTCCTTATATAAGTGCTGAGCTTCTTTGAGAATGTTATACAACTTGATATAAAGCATTATTGGTCAAGAATTAAATTTCACTATTTGAAACAGAACATAAGGACTAACACATGGATAATATTTTATAGCCTATCAAATACTTCTTAAGGTATTAATATTGATCCTTTAATCTCTTTACAGAAGTTTAAACAAGAGGGGTGAAGTTTCAACAGTTTTTTGTAAAAGATATAAGAAGGTAGCTAACTGACTAGAAATGTTAATCATTAAAATTATTAAAATGGCTTTTATCTTAAATAGGTACTGCTTTAAAATGTTGATCTTCTCTAAGAATAAGGGACTTGAAAAGCCAAAAAGAATGGCAACTGTAAGACATATATGAACAACAAACACAGACAATTTAGTGACATTGAGCCCTCTGTGGTCTAGTTCTTCCTACTAATAGCCAGGACACAGCCTGCTATAGAACCCATACTCCAAAATGTTACTCCAGTAGTTAAACACTGAGCTGAAGAACAAGATGGCTTCTGACATGGAACCTCATCATTTTGACCTAGTAAACTCCGACTTCATTCAGAGAAGCTTCCTAGGAATAAGCCACCAAGGACAAGAGAGTCTTGAGCTGAACTAAGCAGAAAAGAATGGAGATCTATAGGAAAAGAGAACAAGAGTAAGATATACCTAAAATGATCATGTGTTCCTGTTCTCTGAGTCCAACCAACTTGTGCCATTGTCCCAGAATAATTATTAATAGGGTCCAATTTTCAGTATTTAAGTAATTCTGATTGGAACAATGAATACCATGGAGAAAGCCTAGAAACAATGAGAATCTGAAGATGTGTGTGTGTGCGCGCATGCACGCGCGCACGCGCGCGCATGCATGTAAAGGCTAACCTTAGCCAAACAGGGCCCAGAAGCCACAGGGAAGAGATTTACTTCATTCTGTGTGTATAAGGGCTCATTGACAATTCATAAGCCCAATAATTACAGAAGTAGGAAATAGTATTTTATAGCTTGTCTTTAAGCAATAAGACAGAAAATGTGAGGAAAACAGGAAAGAATTCAGGTGTCAAAAGGTGTTCTGTCACAGGACTACCAAAGGCAACAGTATCAGATGTAGAGTGAAGGATTGACTCCCACCCTATTGTCCCAGTTTCATACAGATGCCAGGCAAATTCCCAGGTATGTTTGTTTGATGTGCCTGAACCCAGCTGTGAACATCCCATGTGAGCCCATTTGAAAGGCACAATTCACTAGACTAGGCTCTTTCATTCATCTCTGCCTCCTTGCTCAGGTGAAAAGCCCAGCTCCTACCCACAACCTCCAAACTGTAGGAAGGTCTGTGCCCCTCGGTGTTCCTCAATAAACAGTCCTCACCTATTGACAATTGAGTCAAGCCTATGCCCTTTCAGTCCTCCTCCCTTTTCCCAATATTGAATGTCTTAATAAGAGCCCATAGAGGGTCCAATGAGAAGGAAGTTGTACAAACAAGTGACTGGGAGTCACCCCTTTGTAAACCAAGTCTGCTGCACTCCTGATTAACTGTACTACTGAGTACTTACATGCTAAGACTTGACATTGAGAGAAGAAAGACAAAAAGGCAACATAACAAAACACTCAGAAAGTGCTCAGAATTGTATAAACATGATCCTGCCCTTAGGAAACTTACAAAATTCACTCCAAAGATTCCCTCAGTGGGTTTATAAGGCACATCTATAATAACAAGAGGTCTCTGAAGGTAGTTGTTCCTTCATAATTACGGGACTGTATCCATTTTGAGGGCTTTGGATTATTTTGTTTTTTGAGACCTCAATTTATATGCAATATTGATCAGTGACTGCCAACAATTTGAACAGAGAAGAATGAGATCTTTAGGAAAAATGAATGTAATACTTTCAGCTTGTCACCAGAAGTATGTTGTTAGATCACAGAAAGTATTCACCCATTTATTTATCGAACACCACTCTAAAGTCCCAGTAAAATCAAAGGAAATGTATAACAGAATTGCCTATTTTTAAATTTCTAAGAAAGGAGAGAATTCAAAATTTCAGAAATCCTAGAAAGAGGAGACCTGAATGAAATAATTTAGAGTCTGTGGGAAGCTGAAATGCTGAAGATTCTGAGCTTCTAAAACCTGCCAGGAAATATGCATACCCAGATTGTCATAGGAAAGCATTTATTCAAAAAGAATATGGATTTTTCTCTAAGATATAGCTCTTATTCCTTCAGTAGGCATTAATATCCTTTGTTGAAAAGCAGAAACTTTTAACTCCACCCAAGGAAAAGCTAAGCAAAAAAAAATCATGCAAGTATTAAACACCTACAGACAGGTGGAAATGAAATACTACCCATTTGTTCATTCCCCCTTAAAAAATGTCTGCTGTATCTTTAAACAACTGGCTTTTCCCCATCTCCTCAAGTTATACTGACATCAAATATAGTGAAAGCAGGGGTTATACTGTGGCTAGCAAGCTTTACAACGTTGGTGCAGGGGGGAGAAGAGGGGGAAGGAGAAAGATCGGGATTGGGGGGAGGGGGAGGCTGGGAAGGGATGTGAAGGGTAAACAAAAGGAGGAGGCTGCAATGCTTGGTAAGAAATGTACGCATTATCCTGCCCATGTAATTGTAACCCCTCTGTACAGTATCTTTACAAATAAAATTAAAAAAATGTCTGCTGACACCTGGACACTGATGGTTCATGCATATAATCCTAGTTACTCAGGTGGCTAAAACATGAGGCTCATGGTTCAAAGCTAGCATTGACAAAAAAAGTCCATGAGAATCTTATCTTCAATTAACCACCAATAATCCAGAAGTGGGGGTATGACTCAAGTGGTAGAGTACTAGCCTATAACACAAAAGTTCAGGGACAGGACCCAGTCCCTGAGTTCAACCCCAAGACTGCCATACACAAAAAGTCTGCTGACATCTTACATGAACCAAACCAGAGAACAAAATGAATAACATCTCTATTCATTAAGAAATAGGCACGGTGGGGGAAAATGCCCCCAGAAACAGACAATAAACACATAAAATGAAGAGGTTTTTCAAGGCCAAGGATGGGATGGTGCATGTCTGTCCCCCCAAATCCCAGCTACTCAGAAGGTGGAGATCAAGATGATCAGAATTGGAAGCCATCTTGCACAAAAAATTGAAACATCATCTCAACAAACTGGGTATGATTGTGCATGTATCCCATCCCAAATCCCAGGAAGCTGTGGACAGGAGGATGTTGGTTCTGCCTAGTTAAGACAAAAAACACGAGGTCCTATATAAAATATAACTAAAGCTAAAAAGGAGTAGATGCTGTGTGAGCATGTGCCCAGCAAACCAGTCTTGAGTTCAAACCTAAGTAAAATAAACAAGCAAACAAATATGCAGATGGGAAACATACATAAAATGTTAAATGATTACCTGCTGTAGCATTTGGGAGAAAAACTATCTTCACACTCAGAAGACAAATGTGAAATAAACACAGATTACAAAGGCAAGAATTTCTATAAGGTCAAAAACAAGAAAGGAAGGAAGGAAGGAAGAAGAGAGGGAGAGAGGGAGAGAGAGAGGAAAGAAGGAAGGAAGGAAGGAAGGAAGGAAGGAAGGAAGGAAGGAAGGAAGGAAGGAAGGAAAGGAAGGAAAGAAAGAAAGGAAGGAAGTGAGGGGGGAGGGTGGGAGGGAGGAAGGAAGGTAGACCAGACTGGGAGCTGGTCAACTCAGCTGTGGAATAAAAAGGTTGACTCTATCATAGCATGGGGTGTGTTTCTGAATGGTTGCAGTCCTGGGGATTGAACTCAGAGCCCTATTATTGCTGGACGGCCACTCTAACACTTGACTCATGCCTCCCTATAATCTTAATATGCTTCCCCATTAATGGGATGACAGGCATAATGCAAAATTATGGGGTGATCACTGCACACAGCTAAATGTTCTGACAGCTTCATCATGGGGTGGCCACCAAGTCTATAACACATGGGCCTTTGGGGAAGGTTTCAGATTCAAATTTCAAAGATATACCACCTGGTATCACAATAGCTGAATATCATCAGCATTAAATAAATTAATCATTACTTTGTTCTATCAGAGAAGTAAAAAGACACAGGGAAAATCCTGTTCCTTTCTATGACATTGGGAGTTCCCGGGTATATGCCAGTTATTGGCAAACTAGCTGAGCCTCGCATTTCCTGCCCAAATCCTGCATGGGAGGGTGAGGTAAGCCAGACTCTCATGCCTTTAACTTGTCAAGATGAACAGGTGGCACCTGGGTCTTGGACTCCCACTAAGAATGGAGTCCTCAGCAGACTTCAATAACACACTCAAAAAAAAAGAAAAAAAAAGGTAAAAAAAAAAATAACACACTCAACTCCCCCTTCAGGAGTGGCTGAATGTGAGAACCTGGACACCTAGCAAGTATTCTTTTGTAGCAGCAACAAGATGGAACGTTTTGACACTCATTATGAGAGGCAAAGAGAAAAAAAAACTCTAGGTTTGCTTAAAATCAGGAGAAGACAAAATTTTACTGGTTCCTTCTTGTGTAATTTTCCTTCCCCACACTGAAAAGAAGGCCCACAGAACCATGCATTTCCCATGCTATTCCCCAAATGCTGCATGTTCTGATGAAACTGGTTCTATAAACATCACTGGAGCCATCTACAAGCAGGAAGAGCATCTTCAATGACCCACAAAGTGACAAGTGACAGAGCTGGAGACAGAGCACAACTCAGTCCTGACTGACCTAAAAACTTAGGGTAAGCCATACAGGGGCCTATCCAATACCATTCCACCAAGGACTCAGAGAAACCTGTTATTTCCTAAGTGACAGAGCCATCCCAACTTCTGTACTGGGACTATTAGAAACCCTACTCTAAGGGCCACAGAGCTGTAACTCCTGTGATAACCCAACCCCCACAAGTTTTGTGCTCTTAGTAAGGCTAAGAATATTTCTTATGGGGAGGGTGATGACAACAGATCAGCTAAGACTCTGGGAGAGACAAGTCAATGGGCAACTTGGTGAACCAGAGAGACACAGTGGCTGTGATGAAAATAAAAAGAAAATACACTTTTAATACCCTTCTTTTAAAAGTGATAGTAAGTATATGCTATAGGTAAGATAGACACACATGCTTAGAGACATTTAAAACATTGCACATTAAGGTGTTGGTAGTGTTCCATCCTTCCTGCTGAGATGTGGAATTAGTTTTTCATCATGCTTTATCTCTATTGCACACATTTTCTACAATGCACAAATTGTATTTATTCTGAGGAATGTACTACTTATTTACTTACATAAATACAAAAAAGACTCATATCCATGCAAACACTCTCAAGAGTTTGTGACCTATTTGTAACGTCTTTGTAGCAGTTTTGATGAAACCCATCACACCCACAGCCAGCTCTGTTTTGGGGCCCCATGGGAACCATGATCCTTCAGAACTAGTGAAGACAATGAGCCATTGTTCCTCCTCCCCGGCCAATGCTGTGGCTCCAAAACTGCTATTGATCCATTTATGAGTAAGCAAAGAAAACAGGCTTCATAAATAATTTGATGTTTCAGCACCTTCTTCCAAGACAAGCACGCAGGCTTCACACAAAAGACAGATTTAGTAACTAACATAAAGAACTAGGCTAAATGAACAAGGAGCTTTTGGTGCTGGAACTTAAATTGCACTAGTGTAATAGGATCTGATTGGGGCTAACAGGAACCATTTAGTATTAGGCAATTGTGATACTAAGGAACCAAGTAGAATAGTGCCCAGCACAGCTCCCCAGGGCCTTAGACTCCTCCCAGAGACCACCAAAGAAGATCTTATCCCCAAATATTCAGAACCAATATCACCTTCCTGTAAAGACCTAAATATTTCTCATCTATTTTTGGTATGAACTCAAGCTAACCAATCCTTCTTCCATGTGCCCTCTTAACTCACTTATGAATCACCTACAGTAATTGAGCACTATGTCCACTACTGTGAGTACACGGAGCAGTTCTGTACTGGGCGCCATTAGGTATTCACTGAGTACTCACTCTGAAGTCCTCAATGCTCCAGGATAACAAGGATGCTGGACTTGTAGGCTCCAGGCACCATATCAACAAGTATGCACAAGTGAGCACTAAAGGGCTGATGACATTGTCAGGCACCCTAATGCAGCAGCTGTGTGCATGCTATGCTCAGGCTTGAGTTCCCAAGTAAAGCAAATGCCCAGAGGGGTGACTGCTCTGGAGCTGCATGGAGATAAGTTCACCCCCAAGTGAGATAGGGTTCTCAGCCATCAATCAGGAGGCAGGGTTAGTATACCAACACACAAGAGACAAGGAACATTCAAGCCAAGCCCATACTCTCTGCAGCCAAGGGTGCCATCCAATAAAGCTAGAGGCAGGTAGCAGAGGCTCTGACATGAAGCCAAATAGGAAGCACTATCTACCACATAGACAGACCTCCTTAGGACAAGATTAGAGAGGGATTCTGTTTCTCATTCTCTCTTCTCTTCCTTCTGCCTTCCTTGCCCAGATGAGGGAATCACAGCATCACCTTCTCAGCAAGACTTCCAAGTGGATCTCATAGACACAAAGCAAGACCATCAGGAAAGAAAATCATCCCAATTTCTCAGAGGAGGAAATGCAGGCAGAGGCCTGGACATGTTTAAAGGAGACACATCTGGTACCTGATGTTGTCCCTGCCTTCAATGCCAATATTCTTTCCCCTGCACTGCACTGTAGAAGCTATAGGAGTCTTCTACAATTACAAGGAACATCTGGGATCCTGGCACATGACCTGAGCCACTCCTACTTGACCTAGAGCTTCACATCTCCCTACTCTCCATCCATCCATTCAGAAGCAAGACCTGGAAACTGGGAGAGGTGAGCTCTGACCTCTATTCTGCCTAGGCTTTAAGAGCTACTGAAATCTCAAATCCCCCATTAGGGCTTGGCGCTTCATAGATAAAGTCACAAGAGAGCTAGGCCTCCAGAAAGACATATCTAGGTGGGCCAGAGGTATACATCTCAGGACCACAATGTGTCTCAAGCAATGAAGATCTCTCCTGAGACCTTCCTAGAACTAGTTACTCACAGAATACCAGGGACCTACACTTTGGGGTCACCCAATTCCTTTTAATGGTCCCTAACCACTTCCTTACAACTCTATACATCCACCATCTCATTTGCACTCCAAAACTCCACACGCAACCTCATTAAGAGTCAGTAATTGGTGAGAAATATTGATACTTCAAGCTAATTGTGTTATTAATACTATAACCATTCATAGGGTCCTAAAATAACTCTATTTTCTCTATATAAACTATTGGTGCCATTAAAAAACTATTGCAAATAGACTTGTACTATATGTTGGCAAAAAAGCAATTAAGTGAAACTCTTGAAAACTAAATGTATAACTAACAGCATATTATCAACATTTACATAATTTACAACAAGATGACATCCTAAAATATATTCCTTTTAAGGGATAGACTTATCAATAAAATA
>NW_012267365.1:973080-1002335 GCF_000151885.1 Dipodomys ordii | reverse complement strand
GGAGAGCCGGGGGGAGGATGGGAAGGGATGGGAAGGGGAAACAAAGGAGGAGGCTACATTGCTTGATAAGAAATGTACTCATTATCTTGCCAATGTAATTGTAACCCCTCTGTACAGTATTTTCACAATTTAAAAAATGAGAAATGTACTTATTACCTTACTCATGTAATTGTAACCCCTCTATATGGTATTTTCACAATAAAAAAAAACTTACTAAAAAAAAAAGAAATTTTAGTGATGAAAGTTAAAATAAACTCTATTTTGGAACTTATTTTTCAAGAGGAAGAAGGGAAAGTATTTCAACAGAATTAAAGAGTACCAGACCCCATGAAAGGCTTCTTAAATCATGGAGGCTATATGTTTGCTGTGTAAAAACCTCACCCCTACCATAACAAAAACCTAATACCTGCAAACTTTCCCATAATCCCTCTTCCTAGAAATGATTCAAGAATTCATAGTACTTTTCCAACTCTCTCTTTCCCCACTCTCTCTTTCCCAACTCTTTCTTTCCCAGCTCTCTCTCTTTCCCAGCTCTCTTTCCCAGTGCTCTTTCCCAGTTCTCTTTCCCAGCTCTTTCCCAGCTCTTTCCCAAGCCTTTCCCAGCCGCATGGAGGGCCAAGATGGCCTGGTTCCAGCCAGAACAATGAATAAACCTACCCCTTACCTGAATACCAAGTGCATGGTGCTGTTCTTACTCAGCAACCTCTTTTTTAAAACCTAACATAAATGGTGCCATTGCCACGGACTGGCTCTGTCGGGACGACAGAGGACACCTAGTGGAGGTAACTGGAACAGGTGGGGAGATGGCAAACAGACAACTCACACACAAGAAGAGTGAATGCTGAGTGCGATTTATTGCAGAGGATGACAAGCTTAGACAACTCACACACAAGAGGAGTGAATGCTGAGCGCGATTTATTGCAGAGGATGACAAGCTTTTATAGAAAAAAGTATCCATGAGAAAGGGCAAAAGGTTACACAATCTTGGTGCAAGGCTTTGTTCTTGGGTGGTCACCAGCTGGTCGCCTGATCTTGTTTTTGGATGACGAGCTATGACGATAGGCACTTGTTCCAGCCTTTACCTCTATTTTTTTTATATTTTATTTTATTTTATTTTGTGAATATGCTGTACAGAGGGGTTACAATTACATGGGCAGGATAATGCGTACATTTCTTACCAAGCATTGCAGCTTCCTCCTTTGTTTACCCTTCACATCCCTTCCCAGCCTCCCCCCTCTCCCCCACCCAATCCTCCCCCCCACCGCACCAACGTTGTAAAGCTCGTTTTTGACATGACAACTTGTACTTCTCATTGTTGCAACAGGTCCACCTGTATCCTTAAACAACTTGTTTTTCCCCATCTCCTCTACAAGTTCTACCTCTATTTTTAAGAAATACAATTGGTTTTGAGATGCTTATCACCTATTAACCATTAACCAGAACATATGGGCAAGGTGCTGGACAGAAAGGCATGAGCTCTAGTACTTTATTGTTACTTTTGTTTAGTTTTGCCCTTTATGCGTTTCAAATCTTTTCTAAGCAATTGTGCTTCTTTGCCATTCTTATCATATACACCTGTAAAAGGCTATGGATCTGGGGGAAGTCTTTGGGGTCCTCTAGATAATGGAGGATCCCACCATTTTCCTCTGATATGCTATTGCCACCTTCCATCTACCAACCTTTTAGGAATCTTATTTAGCTTTTGGTCTAAATATCCCTCTACATCTTTCTTATCTACAGGATATCCATATGGGTCTATTGTATATGCTTCAGGATTAAGGGGAAGTCTCCAATAGCCATACACTCTTTCTGCTCTAGCCGTGCCTACAGCTTCTTGTAAATCTCTTACAAATAATTCCTTCTGCTGAAGTGACATCATGAAACCCCCAATACTTTTATATTTACTTATGACTTGTCTAATAGCCTCCATAAGAGGGGCTTTCAGGGTAGCACTTAAATCTGGTGAGTTAGTCATATTCTCAGGACACTCATCGGATGTTGGAGTTGTCATTACTTCCAAGAAAGAGCCCTGAATAAGGGAACATTGAGCATGAGTAAGTAGAACAAGCAGCAGGAACAGTAAAAGAATAATGGGCACTCCTATACAGCAAAGAAAAGAGAAACAGGAACACATCTTTCCCAGGGGCTTGCCAGACTTTCCAGGAAGTAGGCCTCTTTGAAGCCCCACTCTCAGAGGTAGGCTTCTGTGAAGCCCCATTCTCATATCTGATAGCAGGTGTTCCATGCTAAGCAGACTCCACTGGAGTAGGCGTGGCATGCCGTGACTCGTATAAAGGGCTTAAAGTCAGGATAGGTGGGATTCCTCTCTGTTTTTTTTCCTCTTTTTTCTTTTTTTGCTTGGTTTTCCCTTTTTGCTCTGAGGAATATCCACAGTTCTGATGGCCTTTTGTGAACTGGTCTGTCTGCTGTGGACACAGTGCATCGATACCATTGCTGGCCTTCACATCCACGTCCACACCACCTCTCTATTCTGGTGACTGAAACTACTCTCTACAGTTCTCAGTTGCTCAGTCTCTGTCCAGACATGGTGCCATGCCAGAGAGCTCCTACAGCCTTTAGCTGAAAGGCCGGTCACCTCTGAAGCGGAGGATGCTTGGTTTTGGGACTTGGTCATTTTTCTCTAGAGGGCTCTTGGGGATGTCGGGACACTGCTTCTGCCTGGTCAGCTCTCCTTCACTCACCAGACTGATTCTCCTACACATTTAATAGGGTGCTGCGAGTCACACCTGAGCTGTGAAACCCCTTTGAAATGCCTCCTCTGCTCCCTGGAAAGCCAGAGAGCCTAATTGTATGCCAGTCTCAGATGTACACAGTTTTTGCTAGTGCAATGGTAAATGGTCAGAAGTCTGTACAATTTCAGGTTCTCTCTCTGCCATTCATGTCCAACTTCCCTATCTCTCCACTTCTCTTCTCTACAACATTTTGGCTTGTGCCCTGAAGAATGTGATGCAGGCTGGGTCCTGGGGACAACCCCCCTCTAGGTTCCCTCTCAAAGGCTAGGCAATGTAGGCTTGATCTATTTGTTCAGGGTTTCTTTGCAATCTTTCAGAAATTCACCATCTTGAGTTCACCATCTTGGCCACATGGTGGGTTAAGGGTTTGGCCCCATCTGACCCTTAACCTTGCACTAAGCTTACTACTCCATCCATCTATTCTAAGGTGCCTTGCTAACAAGTTGCTCTTTTTCAGGCCCTGGTGAGGCCCAACCATCTGATGTGCTTTGTTACCAAAGATGTCTACACACTGTTGTCAATGCTTGATAAGAAATGTACTCGGTATCTTGCCCATGTAATTGTAACCCCTTTGTACAGTATTTTCACAATTTAAAAAATTTTAGGTTTTGAGTTTTGCCTTTTTTGTTTTGTGTTGTATATTCTACTACTGACTATGGGGTTTTAACATACTGGGCCTATCTGTGCTAAAATTCTCATCACATCAAACAAGTTTTGTCATTGCAGAATATTTGTTGGTCAATTCTTGATTAGGACCAGGTAAGCTCTATTCTGTATTCTATTTGATCTCCTTGTTGCTTTAGTTGGAAATAATAAAGGGCCTTTGTGGCAAAGATTGCAGTTCAAAGCCAGCCTGAGCTGAAAAATCCTTAAGACTCCATCTCCCAACTAACCTGCAAAGAGCCAGGCTGCAAGCCTGGCTCAAGACTCTTATCTCTAACCAGCCAAACACTGGAAATGATATTGTAACTCAACATGATAGAGCACTAGCCTTGAGCAGAAGTGCTCAGGGATAGTGCCCAGGCCTTGAGTTTAAACCTCTTTGAATAACTGGCACAAGCCATCCCAGCAACGAGCACTTACACTCAGCCAGTCTGGGGAACAAGGGACCATGGACAGGTGTAAGAGGAGATTATGTCATATCAGCTACTTTGTGCCTGCCCTTTCAAAATTAACCACAGCTGGGAGATTAATAGAAGTAAGAAGCCTGCCCATCCAATGTCTATACCTGTCTACCTATTAACTGAACAGGAATTTATATTCTTGCCTTTGTCACTTGACTTCTCCTCTACCTAGTCACCAGATGTCAGAAGTAGCTAGGGACATTTCTACCAACATTTTCAGCCCCAAGTCCTTCCTCTTGCCATTTATTTGCTCTCTAGTATATTTTTCCAGCCCCTCAATGCCTCATGAGACCTCTCCAGAGTTCATCTAATGACTCACACCACCAAGGAACAGCAGCTGCTCACTGCCTTCTGTGGGAGGGAACCAAATTTCAGGCTTTTATCCCTAATATTAATGCCCCTTGTCAGCAGGAAGTAGCCAGAAAGAATCCGTGCCCTATTTCATGATTATTAAAAGGCTAGAATGTAAGGTCCGCTCCTGTATGGAGAGCAAAGTCTCCACTGAGTACCTGCATTACCTAGGCACCTGACACACCTGGAAGAGGTCACATCTGCATCCACTGAGGTCACATCTGAATTTGATGTGGCCACATCTTTCTCCGCCCATATCCTAGATAAGTCCTAGCCCAGGCCCAGATGCTCTCTTTCCCAACTCTCTCTCTTTCCCAGCTCTCTCTTTCCCAGTTCTCTTTCCCAGCTCTTTCCCAACTCTTTCCCAGGTCTTTCCCAGGCCTTTCCCAGCAATGTGGAGGGCCAAGATGGCCTGGTGCCAGCCAGAATGATGAATAAACCTACCTCTTACCTGAATACCAAAAAAAAAATTCATAGTAGTTCTCAAAATCTAAAAACATAATATGGACAGGTTTCTCAGCAGAGGAAGCAGGAAAACCCAGACAGCCCTTCCAACATTCCCATGTGGTGTTTCAAAAATCACTAATGATGAAGGAAATGGTGGCCTTGAATTTCAGGAAGGCAATGCAGTGGGCATGAGGGGTTTGTTTATTTAGATTCATTCTATTTATTTGAGTACTTTTGGAATTACTGGCATCTGACCCAGTGTTTCATTCTTGCTAATCAAGTGCTCTACCACTGTAGCCATGACACATCCCTTTGTGTGCTGATGCTTTTTGCCAAGGCCAGCCATTCTGTGATCCTCCTACTTGCATGTCATGCCACACACCCTCAGCTTTTGACAGATGCATGCCACCACCCTCAGCTTTTCAATTTTTTCCCATGTTATCCTGAAAGGTCAATGCTCCTGATTTTAGCCCTTCCATGTAGCTGGGATGACTTTTTTTATTTAAAACAAAATTAAGAGCCTAAATTTGGTTTTAAAAAGTTCAATACATGTGTTAGAAATTTCTCCCAAATCATAAGATCCTGTGCTTCTCACTTTAAAATACTTAGCCAGCTAAGGGGTATTATGCATTTTGAATGTCTAACAACCACCCCAAAGTAGGCTGGCTACACACATGCCCATCACATCTATGTTCATGATTCACCCAATAGTGACTTCTCTGACCCTGAGCCTCTTCACTTTCTCACAGTCCACCGCTCAGCACCTCTCAATAAAATCTGCACCTCAAGTACCCCATTTCCCAAACCCTACCTGCATCATGGCATATAGAACCCACCTCACCTGAGAACCTGCAATCATTCTCACCAAATACCTGGCAGACTCACCTATGAAACCAGGAGCCTGGTTTGGTCATTCACTTACATAACAACGTGACAGCTTCCTGGCTTTGTGGAGGGAACCTACACTGAATCATTGTGAAATAGCAGTCAAAGCCGTGAAATCAACAACAGATACATGCTTTGTATCTGGTGAAAGACTGTCCTCAGGGAAGACTGAAAACAGTCCTTCCAAACAGACATTTCAATTCAATGTGACAAGGATAGTGACCATTGGATTCACAATCCTGTGTGCACATACTGAGGTGGAATCTCCTTCTCTACAGGCTTGATAAGAAAATAGTCATTACACCCCCTAATATGGTGACACCTTCTCTGAAACCATTTGAGGTCAGAGGGACATGGGAAGGATTGGACATGGATCAATGGAAGCCACTGCACAGCCCAAAGTTCCTCAGAGGTCTGGAAAGGGACCTCTCCTGATGGTGAGGGATATCAAGGCCTTTCTTTCAGGAGCCAAGGCAAGATAACCCTGACTTGTCTGCAGGTGCAGACACTTACTTTGAGATACTCTCACTGAATGACACCACCAAACAAGAGGAAGAGTGAGGTCTCCAGAGAATGCACTTAAGAAAGAACAGTTGCAAATCGCACCATAGGTTGGATCTGACAGGAGCCTGCTGTTCACTGGCACCAATGTGACAGGACAGCATCCCATTTTCCAGGCTCTATGGTAGCACAGGAGGGGGGCTCTGCCTTGGAATGCTCTGTCCCCCATACTTCATTGGTTCAACAGATGTGAAATCCACTAATAGAATTGCTCAGAACCTTCTTGAAGGCCCTTGGTGTCAAGTAACCTCAGCTTCTGAAGGTCCCCCCAGCTTCTGTCTGACTGGTGGCTTCCAGTGAAGCACACAGGCACTGGCCCTCTTCTTGGATTAGATGGGCCTCACTTGTCTCATCTGAGGGCAAGCCACCTTCTGAAGAAGGTCTAGTCACTGCCACCTTTGAGCTCCTACAGTTATGAGCTGCCATGTTGTTGAGGTCACCAGAGACCATGTATACAAGATAGGTTCTGAGGACTCTACACACAGATAGAAGCCCAGTCATCCTAGCATTTCAGGTGCCCTGCCAAACACTTAAGGGAATGCCTACAGGACCAAAAGACCAACTCAACAGAACCAGCTTAGACTAACCTGTGACATTTCAAGATCATGATGCTTCCTTTGCTCTAGACACAAGATAATTATGCCAAATGCAAAAACAGAGCAACTGCTATCCCATCACAACTAAAAGTGTGGTGTTCCCACTATCTGTTTCACTAGTGCTGTCCTGGGACTGGTTGCTCTGCCACAGATTGGGTGTCTCATGCAGTCCCTGACATCTGCTCAGGAGGTGGGAAAATACAACCACCTACATGAAAGGGAAACAAATCACACTACTTTGGCTGAATTTGAACCATGATCCCTCACATCTCAGCTTTCTGAGCAGCTAAGATTATAGCTATGAACCCCAGCTCACAAGAAAACACCAAGTGTTTATTCTTAATAGTGAAGTGTATGCCCTTAGACCAAGGCATGCAGTCTGGTGGTGAGGGCCTGGCTTTGAATCCTGGCTTGTTTGATCTCATTGGTAGAATTTGGTGGTAATGGGATTACCTTCCTTAGATGGGTATTGAGGGGGAACTGTGGAAAACTTAACATGTGAAGGACATTTGGGACATTGACCAATGTCAATGGTCAATAGACAATAGCCAATAGACAATGACCTGGGCCTGTGGGCATGATCAGTTTGAAGGGCAAACATTCTGCAAACAATTCTTATTGCAAACACATTGCCTTCAAAGCCGTTGCATGCTTTATTGAAAAGGGAGTAAGGGATGCTAGTCTGGTCCTGGAAACAGATATAACCCAAATTGCTGCCAATTTCTCAGTGAGACCTGGGAACGCATGATCAATAGGCAGAAAGTGGACCACAATATGTGGGTATGGACAAAGTTTGTTGACATATCACATGTTTATTTACAGCATACAGGCCTAAAAGTAGACCTTCAGACAGAGAGCAAAAAGTTAACTTTACACAATTTCATAGGAACACAGACAATTAGAGGAAATTTTAAGTCAGTAAGCAGGAAGAATTAAACCTTGTGAAGTAGCTCCAGTGATCAAAGGTTGCAAAGAGTAAGCAAGGCACAGGTGAGCTTCCTTAGACACACACAGTCTCCGGGCATTGTTCTATAGAATTAACAGGGGAGCATAATGGCACTTCCTGCAAACCTTCACCTGAGTCTGGCTGCTGGGCATCAGGCCTTTGCCCTGATATGGAGAAAGGGGAGTCCCTCTTATTTCCCCCAGAGGGAATATATGCAGGCATATGCACCCTCATGGCACATAAGACTTCAGATGGGGTCATGAGAGTCAATGCCTCCAACTAACTTGGCTACGTGGTTCCTACAGCTGTAGAGCTCCACCTTCCTCACACCAACATTTTGTCCTTGTGACTGCCCAGAGACAAGAAAGTTTCCAAACAACTGGAAAGTGTTGCCCTCCTGGAGGGCTCTGGTTGGAGAAGAGGCTTGGTCATGAGGACTTCCCATTGGTGGGTTCCAGTGCTGATGTTCTGTGACCTTCCCAAAAATCTTACACCTTCCCTCCCCTACCTTTCAGAATGACAGCACTAGAAGCCATTATAAACACCTGTCGCTATTTTACCCTAACCCACTTTCTTATTTCAAAGGGTAGAGGTTGGGGGCATAAGTTTGCATCAGGAAGCTAAGCTAACAAACAACAAAATAACTTGAGTTTAAAAAGATCTTAACCCCAGGGTTAAGATAATTGTAATAAGGAATACCTCCCTGAGAAGAAGGAGAAGCGCTTTTCTGGGCTTCTTCAGAACTATGGTATTCAAAATGGAGTGCTACAGACAAACCAATGGGGTAAAGAAGTAAGATGCAGGCTGAGCATCTCTAATCTGAGAATCTTGTGTTGTGATGCTGTCTCAAGTGAGAAGATTCCACATTGGGCTTCATGTGACTGTGACCATCAAAACAGAAGCACACTGCTATGGGCTCATGCCTGTAATGCTAGCTGAGATATAAGGATGTCTACAGTTCAGAGCCAGTGTAGGTAGAAAAGTCTCTGAGATTCTGATCCCCAATTAACCACAAAAATGTAGACATGGAGCTGTGTCTCAAGTAGTAGAGCACTAGCCTTGAGCAAAAAGCTCAAGGTAAGTGCTCAGGTCCTTAGCTCAAGCCTTAGGTACAACACAAAAGGAAATGAAAAAAAAATGTCAAGGCACACTAAAAGTATATAAAGTTATCTTCACTCTAGGTATATAAGTAATGAATGCATTTTATGTTTAGAATTAATCCCAGCACAAAGTTACCTTATCACATATATGCAAATGTTCCAATATCTGAAATTCAAAATATCTCCTTTCTCAAGTATTTTGTAGGAAGGACAGTCAATCTGTTTTAAATTTTCTATTATTAAACCATTCTTTAAAGTTTTCCACATTCTATATGTCATATAATTTTTAACATTACTTAAATAGAAATAAGCAAACATCTATCTGCAGACATGTGCATATTGTGCTTTCCATGCTACCAAATTCCTTAATCCTGTCCACAGTGCTAAGAAATGGGTACTACTGAAGAAGAGATTAAAAACATTTCTCTATTTCAGGTTGTGTTCAGGCTGAGGATTCAAAGGTAAGTCGGGATATGTCGTACTTCTTAAAGCTATACCCTTAAAAAGCAGACATCAGAATAAACACAGGAGGTACATCCTAAGTACTTATTGGATGAGTAAGTGATGGGCACTCAAGACTGCTAGATTCTCTTTCCATAGAAGGGATTATTATGTTATATTAAAAGATAAGAAGTGAAGAACAGAACACATGGGAGCACTTTTGCAGCCATGCTCATTTTAACCTCATCTCCATATGTAGTACTGAAGATCCCTTAAGACGTTAAAAGAGAAGGCAGAGGAAAAGTAAACAATCACCAGGAGATTACAGAGTTTCATTCAGTCAGGACTTAATCTGTTTTATGTCCCAAGTTTTATCTGGAAGCTGATGAATATCAGTCCCAGATGAATGTCAATCAAAATGTAGCTCTCAGTTACAACTTCCCCAAAGAACTTTCAAAATTATTCCAATTGCATTATTCTATACTCTGTAGAAACTAACCCAACTAATTTGTGAAGGGGAAGGGAAAAAACAAATTGTTTAAATAGGGATACAGGTGGACCCACTGCAACAATGAGAGTACAAGACATTAGGTCGAAAAACGAACTTTACAGCTTTGGCATGAGAGGGGGGGTGGGGAGATGGGGGAGAAATGGGAAGGGATGGTAAGGGAAAAAAAGAAGGAGGCAACAATGCTTGATAAGAAATGTACTCGTGGGCTGGGAAGGTGGCTCAGTGGTAGACTGCTTGCCTTGCATGTATGAGGCCCTGGGTTCGACTCCTCAGCACCACATAAGCAAAAAGAAAAAAGCCGGAAGTGGCACTGTGGCTCAAGTGGTAGAGCGCTAGCCTTGAGCTGAAGAGCAGAGGGACAGAGCCCAGGCCTAGAGTTCAGGCCCCATGACTGGACCCAAAAAAGAAAAAGAAAAAGAAAATAAAAAGAAATGTACTCATTACCTTCCTCATGTAATTGTAACCCCTCTGTATGGTATTTTCATAATAAATAAAAAGAGCTATGGGGTTCATCTTGGATTCCATTCAGAAAACACCAAATTGCATACTGATATTACAACTTTTTAAAGACCAGAAATGATCTATTATATGGTGCCAACAATAAATCAAGTCCATAAAAAAGTAAGGACTTTAATATTATTTTATGCAGTTGTGCAAGGGAGTTATAATTCAACAAATAAGGACACCTCATATGCCTTAACTACTTCTTTGAATTTTCTCTTTATTGTCAAGTTAAAAAATCTGGATCCACTTTAGTGCAAGTTTCCAGTTGGACTCTTTTTTATGTGCCCCCTCCACCTAGAAATACATAGGAATCCACTTTGCTTTTAGATTGTTGGAGCAAATTCCAAGACCTGCACATATGGTGAATGGAAGCCAATGGTGGGTGTATGTTTGGCTCCCGCATATGGCCAGGGTTCTAGCAGGAGAAGACATGAAGACACGGATAGTACTCAAGGACAAAATCTTTGGGAGCAAACACTAGGATCTTGCAGTCACCAAGGATAGAAGGCATTGACTCATGCCCTTGCAGTTCCTGCAACACTGCCATGGCAGCAGCAGTGGCATCACTCTATGCACCTTGCATCCCTGTGGAAACCTTGGCAATAGTCCTCCAGGCTCAATACCAAAAGAGACAGTGGGTTCATGCCAAGTTGTGATTGGTCCATTGCAGCCATTGTGAGTCCATTACATTGCTGGGAGTTCCTGGTGACCTGCTGGACTCAGTGCTATGTTGACAATTTTGAGTGTTTGTTTTCTTTTTTGAAGGGGAGCTATACTTAGTTTGGGTTTGTGTATTTCCTTTAGGTTATTGCTCTGGGGTTTTTATTTTCTTAGCTAAGTTTAGGTAGATTTACTCCTTGCCATCCTAGCAGAAAGATGGGAGAACATAGTGAATATCCTCAAGCTCTTCAGAGGAGGAGATTTTCACTGAACAATACAGTGTGAAGGAGGAGATCATTGACTATGGTAGCTATGGATATGTAAAGTTGGCCTAGCACCACCTCATAGATACTAAGGTGGTAGTGAAAATAATCCTGAAGGGAAAGCTCAACAATTGTCAAATCAAAAATGAGATGGACAGGCCGGGAAGGTGGCTTAGTGGTAGATGCTTCCTCACATGCATGAGGCCCTGGGTTCGATTTCTCAGCACCACATAAACCGAAAAATCCAGAAGTGGTGCTATGGCTCAAGTGGTAGAGCGCTAGCCTTAAGCTGAAGAACTCAGTAAAAGTGATTTCAAGGCCCAGAACCCACAAAAAAATTACAAAATGAGATGTACATTATTAAGATTTTCATCACCCACACATGATCAGGCCATACCAGGTGAAGGAGATGGATGAGCACCAATACCTGGCAGTGGAACTGGCCATCCAAAGACCTCCTGAGATAAATGTGAAAATCATACCACCCATTCAAGAATGAAGTCAGGAGATTGTTCAAACAGATTGTGAGGACTGTGCATTACTTTAACGAAAATAGAAATGAACACCGAGACATTAAACCCAATAACATCATGTTGGATGACAAAGGCAATGTGAAGGTCAATAACTGGCATGAGCATAAGGCTTTCCCAAGGGTAGTTGCTGAAGGATATATTTGGTACTTTAACTTTGTCCCTATAAAATATTCCTGTATGAAAATTACAAATGGCTGCAAAGTAGACATCTGGTGCTTGGGAATCCTCATTTGTATTCTATGAGAATGGCAAATTTCCCATTTGAATATATGAATTTTAGCCAGATACAGGTAATTGTCTTGGAGGTCACATACATTTCTCCATTCACCTATCTCCAAAAGAACAAAATATCATCTTGAAACTGTAAACTGCAGACCCAAAGCAGCGGCAGAGTATAGAACAAACAATGGAGATTGACTCAACCAAGTTCAGGAATAATTCTTATGTCCTGATGAGCCACTAGGTAATAAGCTAAATACTATTATTCTTGCACTCGTGTGATATGAGGTACAGCCTGCCTGATATACACAAATCGATATTGGACTGGACATTCAATGAAATCATGGTCATCTATTTTTTGATAAAAAAATGTCTTAGAGTAGAATGACAGCAGTGAAATTAAATCTGTGTCTTCAATTGCTTCAGTGTGCCCATCTCCTGCAGATATATAGTATGTATATATGTATATATCTCACAAATATATTACATATTAAATATATTATATATAATTATATATGCATAAATATACATAATTTTGGAAATGGAGTTTCATGGAATTGTCTGCTTTTGCTTCATGCCAACATTCTGTTCATCTGAGCCTCCTTATGAGCTAGGATTATAGACTGGGGCCAGGCAAAAGATTTCCTAATAAATGCAACCGATAGCCTGTTTTTAACTTCCAAGAAACACTAGAAACTTGAAGATAGTAGAATGATGAATGTAACATAAAACACTTAACTCAGTGTAAAATTTCCAAAACTTATTTTATAAGTTTTGGAAAAGTTAGGGGACAGGGTTATTAGATTTATCCTTGAAAAAAAGATTAATCCAAGTTGGAAGTATGGAAGTAAGTGGAAGTAAGTTCAAGTCCTAGTACTGGCCATTAACCATACACTAAATTAATTTTTATGTCTTTTATTGTAAAAATACTGTACAGAGGGTTTACAGTTACATGAACAAGGTAATGAGTACATTTCCTGTCAAACATTGTTGCCTCCTCCTGTTTTTCTCCTACCATCCTTTCCCTCCTACCTCCACAACTATTCCCCCCACCTCCGAAGTTGTAAAGTTTGTTTTCAATGTAGTGTCTTGTACATCGCATTTTTACAATGGATCAAATTGTATCCCTATTTAAGCATTTTGTGTTTTCCCTTACCCTCCCTGAATTAGAGAAGTGTATATACAAGATGCAAGGCACCAGAATCAAATACAGTGAAAACAGGGGTACACCATGGGGGAGGAACATACAAAGCAACCAAAAATCACATGGTACATTATAAGTTTGTTAGAAACAAAAGCAAGAAAGGAAAAAACCACTTGTGTTCCTATGTTGGAATTCATTTCACTTTAACTTCATCTTATCTGGTCATATGTACAGAGCCTTTGACATTTTCTGCTTGTCCTAGACATGTACTAGTTATTGCAAATAAGGGAAACTATGGGGCCTATGTTTCTTTGGGCATGGCTTACTTCACTTAATATAATTTTTTTCCAAGTCTTTCTATTTCCTAACAAATTGATCGATGTCATTCCTTCTAATGGAGGCATAGAATTCTATTGTATTTATATTTTTTTCTTGATTCATTCATCTACTGAGGGGCATCTGGGTTGGTTCCATATCTTAGCTATGCTAGTAGCCTTAGTATGGCTTTGTTTGTGATAATTTGGGTAAATGCCCAAAAGTGGGATTGCTGGGTCACAGGGGAGCTCTATGTGGAGTCTTTTGCTTTCAAAAGTGGTTGAACAAGTTTACACTCCCACCAACAATGCAGTAGGGTTCCCTTTTGACTACATCCCCTCCAGCATCTGTTGTTATTAGATTTCTTATTTATAGCCATTCTAACAGGGGTAAGGTGGAATCTCAATGTTGTTTTGATTTGCATTTCTTTTATGGCTAGAGAAGTTGAGATTTCTTCCTGTGTCTATAAGCCATTGTTATTTCCTCTTCAGAGAAGTTTCTCTTTGAGTCTTTAGCCCACTTATTTATTGGGCAGCTGTTTCTTTGAGGATTTGTTGTTGAGGATTTAATTTTTTTATTTCCAAGCATATTTTAGATATGAGACCCTTGTCTGTTGTATGGCTAATGAAGATCTTCTCCTAATCCATGGGCTTTCTATGGATTTTGCTAGCTATGTCCTTTGCCATGCAGAAACTCTGCAGTTTCATGCAATCCCATTTGTGCAATATTTCTTTAATTTGTTGTGTTTCTGGGTCTCTATTAAGACATTTTGGCCTGTGCCATGGAGACCTAGCATTTCTCCTATTCCTTCCAGTAATGTTTTTAGGGTGTCTGCTTTGACTCTGAAGTTGACAATTAATTTTGTAGGCCAGAACTTGTTTTTCCCCCCATCTTTTGTGTTCATAGGAGTGTCTGCATTATGTGAAAACAGGCTGCTCTACAAGGTATCTTTCCGGGTCATACAGTAGCTATTACATGGCTCTATGTAAGTACTATATAATGACATAGAGCTTTCTAATGACTTACCTACATAAATCTATTAATGTTAATTAAGTTCCATGAAGAATGCCAAATGTCCATTTTTGTGCCCATCTCCATCCTTGTTCTCCCAATTGTCTAGCAGTTTATATCACAGTCAGCATAACTGAAGCTGGCACATGGAACAGGCATGGACTCGATGGATTCTGGCTGTGAAATGGCCCCAAATACAGCAAATATCAGAATCAATGAGATAGAAGCAGTTGTCCAAGGTGCCTAGTTGTATGAATGTCCTTGGCTTCCAATGGTCTCACCTGCCTCTGTAAGAAGCCTGTTGATGGTCTGTCACCTTCAAAGCTCAAACTGAAGCTTAACTTCTCAATGTAGCAGTGTCAGGAGGTGGACCCTTTAAGAAAGGTTTCAGTCATAAATGGATTAATATAATCTCATCAACTCTCAAAGGACTAACATTATCACTGTTAACAGTTGTTAAAAGCAATCTATGCTCCTTACTTCCTGTCATTCTAGCACAGGCCATGATGCCGAGATCCTCTGTGATATGATGGACCTAGGGGGCCTTGTCCCATGTGCTACCATGCTATTTAGACTTTCCAGCCACTATTATTGTGGTTAAAATAGACCTTTTATTCATTATGAAGTATACAGCTTCAAGGATTTTGTTAAACTATGACCAAATTGACTGAGATGCTATTCTTTTTGTCTTTTTCATGGAACTGAGGATTAAACTGAGGGCCTTACACTTACTAGGCAGATACATTACCACTTGAGCCTGCATGCCCACAACCCTTTATTTTCTTTTTCAGTTTGCTTTTCATATAGAATCTTGTGTTAACTTCACTCAAGCCACCCTCAGTACCCCATCCTCCTATACCTCTACCTCTGAATATCTGGGATTACAGGCCTGTGACACCACAGTTTGCCCCTTAGAATACACTATTCTTTTGGGGAAAGAGACACAGACCACTGAGATGCTTATGTGGGTTTGTGTGTGTGCTTGTGTGTGTGTGTGTGTGTGTGTGTGTGTGTGTGTGTGCGTGTTCATGGGAACTGTTCTTGGTGATTTACTTAGTACTGAGTGTGAATCTTCTTGAAGAATCTGTATTCTTAATTCCTTTCACTCAGAAAGAAATGCTTCTCTGGGTGCTAGTGGTTCACAACTGTAATCCTAGCTCTTCAGAATGCTGAGATTTTGAGATAATATTGTTAAGTCAGGTGAGCCAGGAAAAGCCCATGACACTCTTATCTCCATTTAATCACCAAAAAAGTCAGAAGTGGAACTGTGGCTTAAGTAATAGAGTAATATTCTTGAAGAAAAAAAAATAAGAATAGCACCTAGGCTCTTATCAAGGCTCAGAACCAGCACCTATACAAAATCTTCAGATAGCACTTGTTCTATTACAATGAGCTCTTATGCCATTGCAAGTCACAATTATTTCTAATGGATTATCTCTACAGGACAGTTGCAGTAAAAAAAAATCTCATATTACTTGATAAAATATGTTATTTCTGGACCATCTTTATGCCCCATTTTTCTCTCTGGAATGATGGCTTGATTTTTTTTTTTGGTTGGTCATGGGGTTTGAACTCTGGGCTTGGGTGCTGCACTCTTCAGCTCAAGACAAGCGCTCTACCACTTGAGCCACAGTGCCACTTCCGGTTTTCGAGTGGTTTATTGGAGATAAGAGTCTTAAGGACTTTCCTGCCTGGCTGGCTTTGAACCGTCATCCTCAGATCTCAGCCTCCTGTGTAGCTAAAATTACAGGCGTGAGCCACCAGCACCATGTCTTGATTTTGAAATAGAAGAAAACAGTAAGAGATTTGGTCTCTGGATCCCTCCCTCAATCATTATCATGTTCTCTCTTTTTATTTTTTGGCAGTCTTGGGGCGTGAAATCAAGGCCTGGACACTGTCACTGAGCTTCTTTTTTGCACAAGGCTAGCACCCTATGACTTGAGCCACAGCACCACTTCTAGTATTGAGTAATTGAACCCAGGGCTTCATGCATGCTAGGCAAGCACTCTATCACTAAAACACATTCCCAGCCACATATTCTCTTTTTAAAATATGTCTAACATGTTTACCTTTGTCCCATCTCTGAAGCCACTGACACTGCTCTTGAATCTATCCTCAGTTTAATTCCTAACTGCCTTTCATTCCCTATAACTACTGAATTATTTTCCACTTCATCCAAGGAACTATCTTTCATTTTTTAAGTTTCACACTTCATTGGCTAAAATCAAACAATAACAACATTATCAGTGTCTGAAATTGAGGACACTTAGAATAGTGAATAGCTTTTTCCACTTTTTTTTTTTGGCCTTGGAGCTTGAACTCTGGGCCTGGGCACTGTTCTTCATCTCTTCAGCTCAAGGCAAGTGCTGTACCACTTGAGCCACAGTGCTACTTCCAGTTTTCTGAGTGGTTTATTGGAGATAATAGTCTCTTGTCCTTTCCTGCCCAGGCTGGGTTTGAACCGGGATCCTCAGATCTCATCCTCCAGAGTTGCTAGTATTACAGGAATGAGCCACCAGTGCCCAGCTAATAAATAGCTTTTTATGTGTCTCGGGTGATACACAACAACTTGGACCTTTGGGAGGTCTTTTATTTCCCAGTCTGGGCAGGATCTAGCCCCACAATATGCTCTGGTAGATAACAAAATTAAAAAGATTCTACAAATGTAATTAGTTCCCACAAGAGTTGGGTATGAGTTACTTCTAAGGAGTGAGTGAAAATTAAGGCCTTTCTAGAAGTCAGTGAAATGAATGAATCAAACAGTAAGGAGCATATGTTTGTCAAGAAAGTATGGGGGTGTCTAGGAGCTGACAACAGTGGTTGTATGATAGGTTACCAGAAAGCTGAAACCAGTCTCACAACCACAGGACCTAAATCCTATTAGGCATCCCCTAAGCTTGGAAGAGATCTCCACATCCCATGAAAGACTATAGTCTGGTGGCCCCCTGCTAGAAACTGAGCAGCTGTTATAGACAAATCACATCCAAACTACCAACCCAAACTTATATCCTACAATAGTTGGTATTCAATGGCAAACAAATAAATTTGTGGTAATTTGCCACATAAAATGACAAAATGAATGCATCTCTCAGAGTGCTGGTGCCTCACACCTGTAATCCCAGCTACATAGGAGGCTGAGATCTGAGGATCCAGATTCAAAGGGGTCTCAAGCAGCAATGTCTGTGATATTTATATTGCCAATAAATAGCAAAAACCTGGAAATGATGGTATGGCTTAAGTAGCAGGGCACTAGTCTTAAGGGAAAAGCTAAGTAAAAGCACAAGACCCTAAGTTGAAACTCCAATACCAGCACATACATATACAAAAAAAACCACAAAAATGAATAGAAAAATGAAAGCATTTATTGAAGACCATCTGGTATTTTCTCTGATCTGTGCTCTGATATCTCTCAAACTTTTTCCTTGTGCTTGATGAAATTTATTAAAATTCTATAACACCACAATAAAGATATATAACTACACAACTACACAAATGTGTTGGCCACACACTTTTCTATAAATCATATTGTAGTTGTTACTGCAAACAAAGTACCTTTCCTACTAATTTAATATAATTAATTGCAGAAATTGGATTTGTATCATGGTATTTCTCACAATACCTTAGTTGAAATTAACCTTAAACTTCTTAACTCATCAAAAGGGAAAACTTATGCTATATTTTCAGGTACATTCCTTTCTGTCACTTTTCCTACAAATGAAATTAATTGATTGCAGCACTTAAAAATCCTGTATCTCAAATTAATACAAGACTCTGATTAAAACTAAAAAAAAATAAAGTGTTTTCAATTTCTGTTTCATTTGGACAAAGTACTTAAAGAGCTCTTTGGACTTCCATAGAGATATCATTTCCAAAAATTCATCTATACCATAGAAATAAGTTCACTAAAGGCTATTTATAAATTCACATAGATGTTGCTCAATTTACTAGAGCAAAGGAACTATAAATTCTGACCTACATCTATAAACATCCTAAGACAATTTCTAGAACATTCCATTTTTCTCAGAACAATGAAGGCTGTCAACAAACTCACTAATGGTGAGAGGAGAAAAAAGAGCAAGTTTGCCATGGCTGACATTTTCCAAAAGCCTTATTCACATGTGGGTACACACAGAAAGCCATACAATCAGGTTTACCTGGAAAGAAAAGGAACTCACCATACAGAGAGAGAAAAAAACCCTTGGCAGGAGGAAGATAGACTAAAGAATTACCTGAATGCATGTCTTCTCATATGTTTCCCTCAATGTGCTTCATGGAATTTTCTCGGGGTCCCACTGCTCAATAAAGCAGACTTTGGTTATCCCAGCAGAATCACAGGCAGGTAACAGCCACTGCTTTGCTCTCCCTATGGAAACATCACCAACTGAATGAAAAAGAAAGCAAAGTGGATTTCAGGGGCACATAAAGAGAACCACAGTGCTTTGGGGGACAAAGAAAATGTGTGTGTGTGTGTGTGTGTGTGTGTGTGTTCATACTGGTACTTAAACTCAGGACTTGGGAACTATCGTTTAGGAACTACACATAACTACACTTTAGTTTCTTTGCTCAAGCCCAGTGCCCTACCACTTAAGCCACAATCCACTTTTGGCTTTTTAGTCATGAATTGAAGACAAGAGAATCATGATCTTTACTGACCAGACTGACTTTGAACCTTGATCCTCAGATTTCAGCCTCCTGAGTAGCCAGAATTACAGGAAAGAGCTGGCATTAATGATAGACCAACACCAGCACAAAAATCAAAAATGAAAATCAAACTTCATAGCCTATAAATAAATAGCATATTAAACCAATATAATGAAATGTGGAGATATGCAAAGGACATAAAATGCTGAGGAAAACAAAGAACTTTAGAATTCAGTAATTACTACACAGAAAATATACCTGAGCATCTGTACTTTGCTACAGTAATGACACAAAAACTATTGTTCTTCTCATTAATTCTCCTCATAAAAACAGGTCTACTTTATTCTCTTTATCTAGGAAATCTCTGAATATTTGAATCACTTTTCCCAAAATGACACTAAAAAGACTCAGTCTTTCAACAACTCCAAATTTTGTATCTTAGTACTTAAATTAAATATATCAGGTATCTTCTTTGGATTGGGAGTATCATAACAACTTTTAATTTGTTCTTTTACCTTTGATTTGGGGGGGCAGGGAAACACTCAGTAGATCACCTGATTTAAATGTAAGTGGCTAACTTACTCTGGAGGCTGAGATCTGAGGTTGAAAATCAGCTCAGGCAGGAAAAAGAGAGACTCTTATCTCCAACTGAAAACCAAAAACCTGGAAGATGTGGCTCAAGTGGGAGGGTGCTAACCTTGAGCAAGCATAAACAAAAGTGGGCTGGGGACAGTGGACAGCACTCAGGGTCAAATTTCAAACTCAATGACCATCACACATATACACAAATTAATCTGACAACAATTCAGATTAACATCATCTAAACTGCCTAATGAGAAGTGAGCATGAAAATTTAAAAGTATTTTTATATTTTTCTTTTTTATTAATAAGTTTTTATTGTGAAAATACCATACAGAGGGGTTACAATTACATGAGCAAGGTAATGAGTACATTTCTTATCAAGCATTGTTGCCTCCTCCTTTGTTTCCCCTTACCATCACTGCCCTCCCATCCCTCACCCTCAACCTTCCCACCCCCCGCCAAAGTTGTACAGTTCGTTTTTCGACATAACATGTTGTATATCTCATTGTTGCAATGGATCCGCCTGTATCCCTATTTAAACAATTTGTTTCTATTTTTAAAAACTACATTTAAAAAAAGAAATACATTAGCATTTTCAATTATGGTTAAAACTTTTACATGATTGCCAAGCGTGGGTGGCTCACACCTGTAATCCAAGCTAATCATGAGGCTGAGATATGAGATTGTGGTGCAAAGCCAACTCATGCAGGAAAGCCCATGAGACTCTTATCACCTGAAAACTGGAAGTGGCACTGTGGCTTAAGTGGTAGAGCACCAGCCTTTGGATGACTCACTGAGGGACAGCGCCTAGGCCCAGAGTTCAATCCACATAACCAAAAATATTTTTTTACATGGTCAAAACACAGGTAAAAATTCTGGGAATATATTGGCTGGCATACTACATTCTGCCTTAAGAAAAAGAACTTTGTGATTGGATTTGAAAACCCTATTATAAGATCATTTTTGCCTTAGCATCATTTTGGTTCAAGTTAAAGTGTTTGGCCTAAAAAAGGAAGCTTTGTGGGCAAGATATGAAAATGTATCTTAAATCGTCACTGCAACTGAACTGATCTCTTTTGTGATGAAGTTCTTCATGATATGCAATGTTAAAGTTGTCTAGGATGACAGATACATTCACTCAAAACCTTTCAACAAATCTAAGTAGTCAGATTGAGCATGGTGCATATTGCTAGTATGGAATGTAGCATGCAAGATAGAAAAGGAGGAACCTGAGGGGAGCTTCAGACCACAGCAACTCACTTGGGTTGAACTCATGACCCTGATGAGTTGATGTTGAAGGCATCACCACTAAATTTCCAAGGTTAGGCTGTAGGGAAAGCCCTTCCCCTCAACAGCTATGTCGTGAGGGAAAGCCTGTCTTATCAGTTTCTACCAACATATCTGTTTCTAGACTATGACTGTATCTAACTAGATTACTCAAAAACCTAAAATTCTGAAACATTCCAATACACTGGAATAAACTATTTTCTTTCCATCCTACACTCGGATGTAGGGAGATTTTAAAAAGATGTTCTGGGGCTGGGTTATAGTTCAGTGAGAGTACTTGCCTAGCTAATGAAACATCCTGGGTTCAATCCTTGTTAACACAAAAGAAGATACAAATTCAGATAGGAGGCAAAGCCCAGGAAGTGGAAAGTAATTTCAAGTAAAACTCTTGAAACATGGACCAACTCTTCTGGTATTTGTCAGGAAAAGTAGAAGAAGAAAGGCCACCCCCGGCACCTGCCCTAGCTACCAAGTTTGTTAGACCTGGACCAATCAAACCTCAGGCAATCAAAACTGAAAACAACACCATAAAGGCTGTGGTTTATTGCAGGGTATTGAGGGAGAGGGGAAGGAGAATGGGGAGAAGGAAGACTGGTAATGCCAGCAGCCACACAGGTAAAATGGTCAGTGACATTATCTTGTGTAGAACTTGAAGAGATGCACATGGGACACAGGAGCAATTACATTGACACACAGCTGCTGTACCAGTTAAAATGAACCTTTACAAGCTAACACCTCAGTTGATGCACATATATATTCAGTCAGAATGTATATACGGATATATGCTCATAGTCCATATGTGCACACAACTCAGATCCAAAAATAGGAAGAAAGTAATACCACAAAGGATAAACAGTTTAAGCTGAACAATGTGTTGGTCCCACCTCATACATCAGAATGCTGATTCTTTACCTCCCTTCCTTGTATTCTTTGGATATAGTTATGATGTAGATGGCTTGGAAGTGAACTAAAGCTAACTGGTGCTGGATAGAGGAGCCTTATTTTTTTATTATGGCAGCTTGCTATTTTTATAACATGGTAATTGGATTTAACACAAAGTACCATAGAAATTGATCTCCCCTTCCTGGATGAATGAGCAAATGATTAAATATTAATGACAGCATCCTTGAACATAAAGCCTGGATGCTTTGACATCTTCCTCCATGTAGCTCTCACCATTCAAGCATAACAGTTTTGGCAAAATATTGTTTGGTTGAGTCTTACTTGTTTTCATTCAGTCATCTTTGTATGTATCCTGTGGTTGTGGGATATGTCTTTTGTGTTGTTGTTTGGGTTTTTTCCCCTTCCTGCTCCCGTGCCTCCATTTTCAAATGATTTATAACTGAAGTTCAGTAAGACATTAAGTACTTAGAACTGTCCCACTGATGGAAGGAAATATTCATGTGAATGCACATACAAAAGCACAAAACCCTTAATCCTCCTGTTGGTTCCTACAAGAAGGCTGGTGGGAACCTACTTGCTTTGAAAGGGGGCATCTGGCCATAGTACCTGCACCTGGGCTGACAGGGACCAGGAAGATGGAGGTCTAGGAGGTGAAGAACAATAGGCCCTTAGGCAGGGAATTTTTGTAGGCCCTAGAAGCTGTGTTCAAGCCCCAGTCCTGAAACAACAAAGAGGTAAAGAAATGGAAGGGAAAAAACAGAAAGGAAAAGAAAAAAAAGAGGGACCTATCACTTGAGTGCATTTTATACATTAACTATGCCACATGGATATGGGTGATATGAATCTGTTACCCCAGATGTGGCACAATCTACCACCAGTCTTCACTATAAACCTCTTCCCAGGGCCCCAGAGAGTTTTGCCCCTGTCAGGTGAATAGTTAGATGGAGTTTCTTTCCTTTAGTCTAGATTGTGGGGCATGGGGACTCTAACTGGATGAGCTTACCCCCGACAGAGCATAGATGAGCATAGTACACAGCACATGCAGAGAGCCATACTGGACAGTCCTGTTTCCAGTTAAGTGGGCCCAACCCCTCTTCTTGCACCTCTATCCAATCCTCCACTCTGCTAGGTTCCCTTTCCATTACCTCCTTGTTCCATCATCCCACCTCCCACCCCCACACACCGGCCCATAGCCACCCCATGTTTCCCCAGCCCACCACCATTCTATGTGCCCTACTCCCCCTTTTGGTACCAGTTCCCTTCTTGGGGCCAGACCCCCTCAGGGCTCCACTCATTCTCCTGATCCACCCCTTCTCACAGTCACAACTTTTACCTCCAACCCCACTTTTCCAGCCCCATCCCTTCCAGCCCCACTGCTTTTCCCTCACTGCCTGGCCCCACCCCTCCCATGGGAACACATGCGTGGGAGGGGGAATGTGCACATGTCCAGCACTCACTACATAATGCCAGGTGCCAGAATGTTCCAAACATGAGCTATGGTTACTGCAGAGAAGGAAGGCCCAGGTAAGAGTCTGCCCCTCCCCACTGCCAGGCTAAGGAGTGGACAGCCCCAGGACTCTGGTTTACCTGAGTTCACTGGTGGTTTTGGGGCTGGAGATGTAGAACTCGCCTCCATTACCTCAACCAGTGCTGTGCCTTCCTGAAGGATTTTTGGCTTCACTGTGTGGATCTCCATCTTTCTACTCAGTGTGGGCCCACCTGGGGGCATTATCCTATGATGACCCCGATTTAAGGTGAGAGAGCCCCCCCTTCCTAAACCCTTTTCTCTTCCATTTTCTTCTCTGCTCCCTTGTTGGAGCCTCCCATCCCCGGTTTCAACTGAAGGGTGCCATCCCCTCTTCCTGGACTCCAATATATCCTGCCAGGCTCCCCCTTCCACCACCACGCGGCCCACCTCCATCATACCCCTCACTATATGGGCCACCCTTGCCTGGTTCCCTGGCCCTCCAGTGCCCCACAAACCTTCACTGTGTTAGGGATGTAGGAACCAGCTGCCAAAGACAACCCTAGAAGACCTAGTTCAAGGTAACGTGGCCCCACTCTCCTCCTCTCCACCCCCATTGATGTGAACCTCACCCTCAACCTGTCCCCACCCCTCTCAGTGTAGGAAGATTCGCGGGTGAGGGGATGACCCTCCTCCATAGAAGGAAGATAGGAGCTTAGAGTTCACCCCCATCTCTTCCTGGTCATGCCCTCAGTAGTCACCGGTTGCTATGAAGCAACTGCTGGAGGCATTGGAGCTGAGGAAGCTGCTGCCTCTCCTAACTGGTGTTGCATCTGTTGCAGGGACATGGTCCCCCAGTGTCTCTTAGGCTTCACCAGCCAGCCAGCCTCCACTTTCAAGATCACTGTGGAGTTAACTGTTGGAGCCATCACCAAAGACCCAGATTCAATGTAAATGAGCCCCCCTCCTTTCACTCCCCTCCATTGCCCTCTTCTCCATTCTCTCCTCTGCCCCCCAGCAGGAGCCATCCCTGGGACAGGGTTCTTAAATGTTAAGTGGGCTGAACCCCCTTCTTCTTCTCCCACTTTCTATTGCTAGGTTCTCCATCAGTGTTCCTTCCTTACTACCCCTTGCCCATCTGTACCCCCACCCCATGCTTCCCCCTCCCACAACCAATTGTTTCCCCTGTCCACCCCAAACCATGCTTCCCCACCCCAGTGCCTCTCCTACCCTTTGCTTCCCCCAATCTATCCCCCATCCCATGCTTCCCCTGCTACCCATTCCCACCCATCCCCTATCCCAGCCCCTCCTGTGTGAGGGGATGTGAGTGGGCATGCACTTAGGTAGGTGATGCAATTGGACTGAACCAAGGCAACACAATCATTGGAGAAGGAAAGCAGGCAATCAGTCTTCCCTGTCCACCATTCCACCTATGGCCTTGTAGCATGCTTGGTTGTTCAGTTCCACCGCATCTGCTGTACTGGAGCTAATGTTGGTGCCTCTTCATCATTACCATGTGGGACCTCCACTTTCCTGGTCAGTTTGGGCCCATCTGTAGGAGCCATCCCTAGACAGCCCTGAATTGAGGTAAGTGGGGCCTAACTCCTCTCAGCTGCTCCCCCTCTCCCTGTGCAACCATATCCTCACTTACCTCTGACCCTAGTGCCCCACCTAACTCCCCCCTCTCCCCATCCACCTCCTGGCTCAGCCCTTTTTGGGAAAACATGTTTTGGGTGAGGGGATGTGCATGTGTCCACACACAACACACAGAAGTGGTGCCAGACTGGTCTGAACACAGTTGTGGTAGCAGCAGAGAAGGAAGGCCCTGGTTAAAAGTATGCCCCACATCCCCTTTCAGCTATGGCTTGTACAGCTTCAGGGTTCCTTGTTTTCTCCATGTCCACTGGCATTTATGGGGCTGGAGGTGCAGCTCTTGCCTCCCTCTCTCAACTGGTGTTATGCCTGCCACAGCCACTGGAGGAGCCTGATGCATCTTCAGCTTCAACACATGACCTTCCTGCTCAATGTGGGCCTAGCTGTGGGAGCTATCTTCAGAGGACCCCATAAGGTACATGAGCCCCTCTCCTTCATTGCTTGCCTTTTCATTTCTCATCTGACCCCTGTGGCAGACATTTCAGGACAGCCCTGTTTTGAGATAATTTGGTCCTACCCCCTCTTCCGAGGCTTCTATACAATTTGCCAGGCCTCCTTTCCACCAGGTTAAGCTGGACATGTGCTATAGCAGGTGCAAGAGAAAGAAGGCTGGGAATGAGATCTGTTCCACCTCCTCTCTTGGCTGTGGCTTGTTTAGCTGGGGATTATGGGACAAGAGCTGGGGGTGCTGCCACAATCACCAACCCACTACACCTTCAACTGCAAGAAGGAGGTTCTGTCCATGGACCTCTTCATCCTCATCTGGTACAATTCCATCTTTCTGGTCTGTCTTCCCACGTGACAATGCCATCCCACATGCCCCTGTTTCGAGGTAAGTGGGCCACATCACCCCTACTTAGAAACTGATCTTGGATGAAGGGTTGGGCCCCTGTGTACACATTCACACAAACACACAGACATGATGCCAGATAGACATGGAGATGCTTTACAGGACCAAGAGAAGGGAGGCCAGATCTTGGAGCTTTTCCTCTCTCCCACTTGCCCTGTCCACCAACCATGGTCTGTGTAGCCCAAGGTTATAGGACTGGAATTGTGGATGCTACTGTCCTCTCCAACCAACATTTCTCCTGCTCCTGTCTTGACAGAAGTGGATGCCTTTCCACTCTACCACTGAAGGAAAAAATTGCTGGTGAGGGATTGTGTGTGTGTGTACATGTGTTTACTGGAATGCATGCAGGCCATGCCATAGTGGCCAGGCAGGTGCTACATTAGACCCAGGAGAAGGAAGGTCAGCGATTGTAGACTGCCCCGAGGTGGAGCCCTGTTACCTGTTCTTCACTTTGTGGATTGCCATCTTGCTGGTTCCTCCCAGTAGGCCCATGTACTGTCATCCCAGATACCCCAATTTTGTGGCAAGTGGGCCTTCTTCCTCATTTCTGTGAAAAAAAATCCCCAGGTGGAGTTTTGCGGTATGTGATTGTAACTGTGCATACCTAAATTTGAAGTACACACTTTTGCCTCTTCCTGTTACATTGTGTCCCCAAGGGAAGGAAGGCCATACACAAAGTATTTCAGTCCTCCGTTCTAGGCTATAGACTGCATTGCCCTGGGTTATGGGCTTGGAGCATGCAATGATTCTCTCCTTCCCAACCAGTGCGTGAAGCACTGCTACAGAGAATGAGGAACTGTTTATCTTTTCTTTATTTTAATACTATAGATAGAGGTTTCAGTTACATGAGCAAGGTAATGAGTACATTTCTTATCAAGCATTGTTGCCTCCTGCTTTGTTTTTCCCCTATCATCCCTTCTCTCCCACCTCCACAACTATACTCCCTCCAGCCCCTTCCTAAATTGCAAAGTTTGTTCTTCAACATAATGTTTTATACATCTCATTGTTACAGTGAGTCAACCTGTATCACTACTTGAACATTTTGTTTTTTCCCTTCCCTTACCCAAATTATACCAACATCAAATACAGTGAAAACAAATACCATGGGGGAGGAATATACAAAGCACAAAAAAAATCACATAGTACCTTATAAATACGTTAGAAACAATAGCAAGAAAGGAAAAACCACTTGTGTCCCTATCTTGGGGTTCATTTTGCTTAACTTCATCTTATCTGGTCATATGTACATAGCTTTTGACATTTTCTACTTGTCCTAGACATATACTAGTTATTGCAACTAAGGGAAACCATGGGAACTATGTTTCTTTGGACCTGGCTTACTTCACTTAATATATTTTTTTTCAAATCTTTCCATTTCCTAACAAATTGGGTAATGCCATTCTTTGTGATGAAAGCATAGAATTCCTGTGTGTGTGTGTGAATGTATATATATATATATATATATATATATGTACCACATTTTCATGATCTACTGAGGAGCATCTGGGTTGCTTCCATATCTTAGCTATGGTAAAAAAAAAAAATACTGTGATAAACATCATTGTGCTGGAAGTCTTAGTATGGCCTTGTTTGTGATCGTTTGGGTAAATGCCAAAAAGTGGGATTGGTGGGTGATAGGGGAGCTCTATGTGGAGTCTTTTGAGGAGCCTCCATATTACTTTCCAAAGTGGTTGAATAAGTTTATACTTCCACCAAGAAAGTAGTAGGGTTCCCTTCTGGCCACCTCCCCTCAAGCATCTGTTGTTATTAGAGTTCTTTTTTGTATTAATAAGTTTTTTTATTGTGAAAATACCGTACAGAGGGGTTACAATTATATGAGCAAGGCAATGAGTACATTTCTTATCAAGCATTGTTGCCTCCTCCTTTGTTTCCCCTTACCATCCCTGCCTTCCCATATCCTCCCCCACCCCACCAAGGTTGTAAAGTTCATTTTTCAAAATAGCATTTTGTACATTTCATTGTTGCAATGGCTCTACCTGTATCCCTATTTAAACGATTTGTTTTTTCCCTTCCCCTCTCCAAATTATACCAACATTAAATAAAATGAAAACAGGGGTTATACCGTGGGGGAGGAACATATAATGCAACAAAAAATCATCTTATAAATAAGTTAGAAACAATTGAAAGAAAGAAAAACCATTTGAGTCCTTATCTTGAGGTTCATTTTGCCTAACATCAACTTGTCTGACCGGTTCTTCTTGTCTCAGACATACACTAGTTATTGTAGATGAGGGAAACTATGGGACCTATGTTTCTTTGGGTCTGGCTTACTTCACTTAATATAGATTTTTTCAAGTCTTTCTATTTCCTAACAAATGAGGCAATTGTTGGTGGGAGTGTAAACTTGTTAAACCACTTTGGAAAGTAGTATGGAGGTTCCTCAAAAGACTCCACATAGAGCTTCCCTATGATCCAGCAATCCCACTTTTGTACATTTACCGGAATGATCACAAACAAGACCATACTAAAGCTTCTAGCACAACTATGTTTCTTGCAGCATTATTTACCATAGCTAAGATATGGAACCAACCCAGATGCCCCTCAGTAGATGAATGGATCAAGAAAATGTGATATATATATATACACGCAATGTAATTCTATGCCTCCATCAGATAGAGTTCTTCATTATAACAATTCTAATTGGGGTGAGGAGGAATCTCAATATTGTTTTCATTTGCATTACTTTTATGTCTACAGAGCTTGAGCATTTCATCATGTGTCTATTAGCCATTGTTATTTCCTCTTCAGAGAAGTTTCTATTTAAGTCTTTGGTCCACTTATTTATTGGGCAATTGTTTCTTTGAGGATTTGTTGTTGGGGAATTTGATTTTTTGAGTTCCAAATATATTTTAGATATGAGACCCTTATCGGTTGTATGCCTAGTAAAGATCTTCTCCCAATACATGGGTTTCCTATTGATCTCGCTAGCTATGTCCTTTGTTATGTAGAATATCTACAGCTTCATGCAATCCCATTTGTACAACCTTTCTTTGATTTGTTGTGTTTCAGGGTCTCTATTAAGAAAATTTTGACCTGTGCCAAGGAAACCTACGGTTTCTCCTATTCCGTCCTTTAATGTTTTCAGGGTGTCTGCTTTAATTCTGAGGTCTTTGATCCATTTGGAGGTGATTCTGTTGTAGGATGATATATACAGATATAGCTTTAGTTTTTTACAGGTGATTAACCAATTTTGCCATTTACTAAAGAAGCTGTCTTTCTTCCATTCTATTTTTTTTTTAGCTCCCTTATCGAAGATTAGGTGGCTATAGGTCAGTGGGTTCCTTTCTGGGTTATCAATCCTATTCTGTTGGTCCTGAGGTCTGTCTCTTCTTGTGCCAGTACCACACTGCTTTGATTACTACGGCTCTGTAGTAGAATTTGTAATTTGGAAGCCGGGCACTGGTGGCTCACGCCTGTAATCCTAGCTACTCAGGAGGCTGAGATCTGAGGATCGTGGTTCAAAGCCAGCCCGGGCAGGAGAGACCGTGA
>NW_012267365.1:968124-973030 GCF_000151885.1 Dipodomys ordii | reverse complement strand
CCTTGAGCTGAAGAGCTGAGGGACAGTGCCCAGGCCCAGAGTTCAAGCCCCATGACCGACCAAAAAAAAAAAAGAATTTGTAATTTGGTACTGTTCTTTCTGTTAAGGAACGTTTTTGCTATTCAGGGTCTTTTATTGTTCCATATGAATTTTTGGATTGCCTCTTCTATTTCCTTGAAGAATGAGGTTGAAATATTGATAGGTATCACATTGAATTTGTGATAGCCTTGGGAAGTATTGCCATTTTCACAAAATTGATCCTTCTGATCTAGGAGAAAGGGAGGCTTTTCCACTTTCCAAGTTCTGCTTTGATTTCCTTTTTTAGATTTTTAAAGCTTTCATCATAAAGGTCCTTCACTTCTTTAGTTAACTCCTAGATATTTTAGTTGGGGGGGGGTTATTACAAAAGGAGTTGCTTTCCTAATTTCAGCTGCGCTCTTCTCATTGTTGGTATACAGAAAAGCCATTGATTTTGGGGGGTTAATTTTATACCCTGCTTCTTTGCCAAAATTTTGAATCAGCTAGAGTAATTTGGGAGTGGAGTCTATGGGATTCTTTAAATACAAAATCATATCATCTGCAAAGAGGGAGAGTTTTACTTCATCTTTCCCTATTTGGATCTCCTTTATATTTGCATCTTGTCTTATTGCTGTAGCTAGGCATTCTAATATTAAATTGAAGAGAAGTGGAGAGAGTGGACATCCTTGTCTCATTCCGGACTTCAGAAGAAATGGCTTTATTTTTTCACCATTAAGTATAATGCTGGCTGTCGGTTTGTCATATACAGCCTTTATCATATTGAGGAATGTTCTATAGATGCCTAACTTTTCCAGAGCTTTCGTCATAAATGGCTGTTGGATCTTGTCAAATGTTTTTTCTGCATCTATTGACATAACCATGTGGTTCTTATCCTTGCTCTTGTTGATGTGATGAATTATATTAATTGGTTTGCATATATTGAACCAGCTTTGCATCCCTGAAATGAATCCTGTTTAATCGTGGTGTATGTTTTGTGGATGAATTGTTGAAGTTGATTGGCCAAAATTTTGTTGAGATGTTTTGCATCGATGTTCATCAAAGAAATGTGTCTATAGTTCCCTTACTTTGGTGAGTCCCTGCCTGGTTTGGGGATGAGGGTTATAATGGCTTTTTTATTGCAAAGGTACTCTACAGAGGAGTTACAATTACATGAGTAAGGTAATGAGTACATATCCTATCAAACATTGTTACCCCTTCCTTTGTTTTTACCCTACCATCTCTTCCCTCCTGACCTCACCAACTCCTCCCTTCCCCCACTTCCAAAGATATAAAGTTCATTTTCAACATATTGTCTTGTACATCTCATTTTTACAATGGTTCAACATGTATCCTTATTTAAATATTTTTGTATTTCTCTTCCCTTCCCCAAATTAGAAAATTGTATATATAAGATGTAGGGCACTGGAATAGTCTTTCTTCACCTTGGGAACTCCCTGCTTCCTCGTCCTAGTTGACCCAGGTGCATATATCAACTGTGGATGCTCTTGTTCCACATAAGTGGTTCCCTTCCCTCCCTGAACTGTAGGAACCCAACTTTAGGGCAGGGGTTTGGGGGTGTTTGTTCAGCCTTAAGAGATCATGGTTTTCTTTCTCTTGCTGTCAGTTACTGAACAAAAGATTTTATGTTGTAATATACACAAATTTGTTGATATTTTCCTATTTATATTCCTTTGGGAAATAAATCTCCATTCTTGGGCTGGGAAGGTGGCTCAGTGGTAGTGCGCTTGCCTTGCATGCTTGAGGCCCTGGGTTCGATTCCTCAGCACCACATAAGCAAAAAGAAAAAAGCCGGAAGTGGCGCTGTGGCTTAAGTGGTAGAGCACTAGCCTTCAGCTGAAGAGCTGAAGGACAGCGCCCAGGCCCAGAGTTCAGGCCCCACGACTGGACCCCCCAAAAAAATCTCCATTCTTAAAACATACATTTATTCTTAAAGCTTCCAAGAGTTGCTTTTTACCTTTGAGTCCTTAATTGTTTTTAGGAATTGTTTGCAAAGGCTTTAATTCATGGTCTACTTTGTATCTTATTCATATAGATAGCTAGCTATCTATATGTATTGCATAGTCTATCTATATGTATCTATATATAGCTATCTATATGTATTGCATATATATCTATATGTATTGTATCTATATGTATTGCATAGTCTAGTGTCAGATCTCAAGTTCCCACATAGGTTTGGTTCTCATTTCTCTACTATTTCCTTATTGTGTTTCTTCAGTTTTAATATCAGGCTTTCTTAATTATTATGCTTCAGTGTGACAAATCTTCATTTCAGGTGTGATGTGTCCACACTTGTTCTTCCTCATTCTTTAGGTCTTTGATCTCTCATAATCCCTCCCTTCCTCTATTGTTGGAGACCAAACCCAGCGTTTTCTGCATGGTTGGCAAGTGCTCTAGGGGGAGCTACACTCCTGTCCAGTTCTTAACTATTTGAAGCAACAGTCACTGGGTCCAGATGGGTTTTTTTTAAGTTTCCCTCTAGAATTAGGGTCTCGACTTAGAGTCCTTGACTTTGGTCACAGAATAAGAGTTTCCAGAGAAGTCACCATGGCAAGAAAAATTGGCATAGCTTTATTGAGTAAGCAAGCAAACAGTAGAAAGACAGAGGCACACTCAGTATGTGGGTGCTGTCACAGAGAGAAGCATAGAGCTGTTTGACATCAGGGATGTTTCTCTGACAAAGCAAGGTCTGTCATAAAGTCATGCAGATACTTGTTTATCTTTGTTCTTTATCATTCTTGGTGTTACACCTTTTGAGTTCTTGGTTATTTATTTGGTGACTCACTCTTTAGTATATTTCTTCCAGGAAAAAATACATTTTGCAATACGACAGATTTTGTCCTTAAAATGAGGAATGCATCCTGTTGTTTCTCAGGCTGTATTTAGAAACAAAGAAGATGTGCTTGCATGTTTCTAAATAGCTTGGGGTTTTTTTTGAGTACCTGGCTGCCATTCATCGAGGCTTTTTTTTCCAAATCTATACAAATTCCTGTGAAGATTTTTCATAGTATTGCATTCAATGTATAGATTGTTTTGATGGAAATTAATACCTTCTTGATGCTGTGTATTGCTGTTCATGATTGAGCCATGGTTCTCTTTTTAGCTCTATTTCAATTATTTTTGTAAGTTTTAATTTTCTTTACAACATATGATGTATTTTTTTGTTAGATAGTTCTTAGTGTGCTTTTATTGGGTTGCTTTGGTATAAACAACATGGGATTGAACTCACACCTCATTTATGGGAAGAGAGCACTCTACCACCTAAGTCACAATTCAACTATGGAAGTTTTTTGTTTGTTTGTTTTTCTTGTTCGTGGGGCTTGAACTCTGGGCCTGGGTGCTACCCCTCAGCTCTTCAGCACAAGGCTAGTGCTCTACCACTTTAGCTACAGTGCCATTTCCAGTATTCTGCGTGGTTCCTTTGAGATAAGAGTCTCATGGACTTTTCCTTCTGGGGTGGGCTTTGAACCACAACCTTCAGATCTTAGCCTCCTGAGTAGCTAGGATTACATGTGTGAGCCACCGCCACCCAGCTATGGTAGTTTTTTTTTTCTTTTTTAACAATTTAAATTACTTATTTTTGTCCTAATTTAATTTAATACTTTTATCTTTTTTTCATCCCAGAGAATTGAGTATAGGATCCTGTATATTAAGTATGTGCATGCTTCTGTGTACATATGTGTCAATACTGAGGCTTGAATTTCCTTAACTTTTCCCAAGCAAAGCTGACACTATACCACTTGGTATAGTGTCGCCTTCAGGGTTGTTTTTTTTTTTTGCTGCTTAGTTGAAGGTAAAAATCTCTGATTTACCACTTTGAAGGCTTAGTTTTTGAATGGCAGTTTGGAACCATACTGTGCAGTCTCCTTATCTCTTCCCTCTAATAAACTACTCAGGAAAAGCTGCAAGTGTCATTGTGGCTCAAGAGGTAGAACACTAACCTTAATGAAAAGCAACTCATATATGGTATCTAGACCTGAATTTAAACCCTGGGGTCAGTAGGTTAAAAAAAAACAACTGAGTTGTCTGACGGGTCTAGCTTTAAACCATGATCCTATAGATCTCAGCCTCTGAAATAGCTAGGATTACAGGTTTGAGTCTTTAGTATTAGTGGTAGTTTTATTATTATTATTATTATTGACAGATGCTTTAAAGAACACATAATATGGCTAACAGTGGCTCATGGTTATAATGCTTGACATTATAAAGGCTGAGACATAAGAACCTCGGTTTGAAGTTGGGCCCAATGACAGAATGTCTGTGAGTCTTATCTCCAATTAACAACCAAAATGTTGGATGTAGAACTGTGGCCCAAGTTTTAGAGTCATAGCCTTGAGCAGAAAAAGCTTAGGGACAGTTCTCAGGCAATGAGTGCAAGTCCCAGGATCAACACAAAAAATTAAAATAAATAGAACACAAAATAATCCCAGGTATGACTAGTGATAGTTTGCCTAGTTTTCCTAAAATTATGAGTTTGATAGCCACCACAAAAATAGACAAACCAACAAATTACGTATCGATAGCCAGATGAAACTTTTGCTGATAAATCTGCACTAATTATATTTTTTAATTTATTATACTCATTCATTTAGAAAGCTAGCCAAAAATAATGCCAGCTGAAGAGAAATTGTATGTGATAACTACTTCAGCAACAATGCATTTTTTTATTTTTTAAAAGGAGATGTCGAGGGGGGACCAAGATGGCGACGGGGCAGTAGGGAAACGCCACAGCTCTCTCCAACCAAAAAGAGAGTTCGAGTTCCAACGCTTAATCTCCCCAAGAGACCGACAACAACAAAAAGACGAACACTCAGAGAAAAACCAGAGGTGGAAAATAAAAAAAGAAAGAGAGGAAAAGAAGAATTTC
>NW_012267365.1:957562-958264 GCF_000151885.1 Dipodomys ordii | reverse complement strand
TTCTTTTTGCTTATGTGGTGCTGAGGAATCGAACCCAGGGCCTCGAGCATGCAAGGCAAGCGCTCTACCACTGAGCCACCTTCCCAGCCCCTAGATTCTGTAGTTTTAGAAGGCAGCAGCAAACTTAACAGAAACAACACCTTGTTTCCACAGCCCTGGATGCTGCAAGTCTGTACACATTTAAGAAAAGTTTGAAAATAACCTTCTTCAGGGAGGAGAACAATGAGAGGGATGGGGTTCTAATGGGGCTCAGCTCTTATGGCTTGGATGGTGACAAGTGTTGTGTGTCTGTTGAGAAGCCTCTGGCCTTGCTTGAGCAACACCTCATCTGAGCCTAACAGCAGGGATCTTACTGGGCTCCCCTACATACACATGTAATCAGCTTCTTTTTAGAAGTGGTGGGATTTTTAAAATTTTAGAAGCTATCAGATTAACTGCTTGAACTCAAGAGGGTACAGGTACTTAGCTGTTCACTGCTACTCAGGATAGAATCCTGGTTAGTGTATTAGACAGTTTATGTAAGTGATGAGATCAAAGCAAATTGAAGGCTGCAAGTAGTCTTAAAGATCTTTAAGAACATAAAATCCAGGGGAAAGTGGCACTGTGGCTCAAAGTGGTGGATCACTGACCTTGAGCAAAATACTCTCAGGGACAGTGCCAAAGCCCTGAGATCAAGCTCCATAATCGGAAAAAAAAAAAAAA
>NW_012267365.1:955070-957412 GCF_000151885.1 Dipodomys ordii | reverse complement strand
AGAAAAAAGCCGGAGTGGCACTGTGGCTCAAGTGGTAGAGTGCTAGCCTTGAGCTGAAGAGCTGAGGGACAGCACCCAGGCCCAGAGTTCAGGCCCCACGTCCGGACCCAAAAAAAAAAAAAAAAAAAGCTAATGTAGAACAGAATGTGGAGCCATTGTGAGATTAATTAGGAATTCAGAATCATGAAAGACTAGAGTTTTAAAAAGCTGAAATAACATATCAGAGAGATGGAAACAAAACGTGGCTTTCTAGGGATAGACTTTCAAGCCTTTTCAGCATATTTGGTTGGGTAGATGATGCTGTATTTGGTAATTTTGCTTCACTCTGAAAGTCTTAGCAAGGTTTTTGTATGTAAGAAGAAAATTCCTTTCACTTTCCTATTTATAAACTGCATGTTAAAACTTTAGCAAAGGACCTTCTGTGGCCCCTTTTTAACTAGAAGTATTTAAAGATTTTTAAGACCTAAGAATCCTTTTGCATTGTCAGCAAGACTGTTTTGAACTATTTACTTTCAAATTTATTAGCATAATCCATTTATCATTGTAGGGAGGAGAATCCTATGCTAAATAAAGTCTACTTGCTGGAGTTGTTTGTAAGCAATGAAGCATTGGGTATTTCGGGGTTAGCCCGTGTAGAGTAGACTGGATTGAGGTCACTTTTCCATGATTTATAGGCAAAATCACCCTGTTCCATTAGAAGTGTGGGATCAAATGAGTGATGGACATTGGTTTAAGGTTTCTTTTATTTTGCCTTGTATAAATCCTCCATCATATATGTGGCTTTAATTTTCCTGATATGATGTATTATAAATGTTTGGTTTTAGCATGATGTGGATTATAGTTTTTAAATTAAATAATCAGGACATTTAGCCTTAATGATGTAAGAATTTGATTAATTTTAAGAGTGAAAAATATTGTCAGAATTAAATTATCAGAGTATCATCACTTGAAAATAAATATTGAAAGGACATAAAGCAGAAGAATGTATGTGTTGCTTAATATATTCAGCCTTTCTTGTTTATAAGGTTTGCTGTGACCTGCTAGTAATAGATTTGCAATGGGTAAAGATCCTGTTGGTCACCTGGAATTGTTACTTCAGTAAAGGTATGAGAATGTCTGATGATGATGATCCCTAGGTTTCTAAGAGGAAGAAACACAGATGTAAGTCCTCAAAGATGCTGACTAAAATGAATGAAATTCACACTCCATTAATAGGAGGGAAGGGCACCATTTTGTTTGGTATCTTTGACAGCCAAATGCATTTTTCTCTGCAGGTGACTATCAGCAAAGAGGAGATTATAGACAGACTCAATTTGTGGATCCTATTCAATGAAGAGAATAAGGATCTGTGTGGATGGCTGGTGTAGATGTACAACAGTTCTACAGACAGCAGACAGCATCATTGAAAAAAAGCTTGAGAAGTTTCAGGTGAGCCAGCAGTGTCCAGGTAGGTGTAGTTTGAACACCCTTCTCACTGCTGAGAATCTCATGTTACAAGCATGATTCCTATAAGGACTGAAGAGAACAGTTGCTTTCTTTGCATTGGCAAGTCTGATAGGAGGAGGGGCTTGTGTCTCCTGAAGTATCTTGGTGTCTCAGACCAGTGAAGGAGTCTAGTTATTGCAAAAGAACAGAGGTCATCTATGGTGAACTTGACAGACTAGGTAAAATCTACCATAAGACTGTTATCTTCAACTAAGAACCAAAAAGCTAAAGGTGGAGCTGTGTCTCAAGTGGAAGAATGCCAACCTTGAGCAAAAAGGAAAAGCAAAAGAAACTAGCCCCTGAATTTAATTCCTAGTACTAGCACACAGGTTTTATATATATATATATATATGAATATATATGCATATATATGCATGTGTGTGTCAATATGTATATAGATTTGTATATGCATATGTATGTATATATAATTATATAATAAATTATTAGCAAGTGTCAACTATATACAAGTGAACATTTAGTGTTCGCTTCGGCAACACATATACAAGTGAACATTTAGTCTTGCTCTTAAAAACAGATTCATATGCAATTATGAAATACTGTGTTTTATAGGATCCAACATATATAGAAATGTAAAACAACAGACTAGGAAATTAATAGAATGATTTTAGTTATAGAATAGACTGTATGCACAAGATTAGGCAAATGATACTAAGTCGTTTCCCAAGACACTGAAAGCAAAAGCATAATAGTACAAGAAATCATATTTAACAGGATGGAATAGGAGAAACCCTAGGTCTCCTTGGCTCAGGCCGAAATTTTTTGAATAGAGACCCGGAAACACAACAAATCAAAGAAAGGTTGGACAAATGGGATTGCATAAAGTTGCAGAGCTTCTG
>NW_012267365.1:948722-953945 GCF_000151885.1 Dipodomys ordii | reverse complement strand
GGGAAGTGATGTGAAGGGTAAACAAAGGAGGAGGCTGCAATGCTTGGTAAGAAATGTACGCATTATCCTGCCCATGCAATCGTAACCCCTCTGTACAGTATGTTCACAAATAAAATAAAATTAAAAAAAAAAAGAAATCACATTTAGACGTGGACTATGCCACTCAGTGGACAGGTAGATCAGGAAAATATGATAGTTATATGCATATAAATATGCATATATGTGTATAAGTTCATATGCATATATATACATGCACAGTAGAATTTTATCCATTCGAAAGAATGATAATGCATTATTTGCAAAGAAAGGAAAGAAATTGGGGGAAATCATGTTAAGTGAAGTAAGAGAAGAAAGTCAAACCCAGAGAGACAAATGAGATATGTTTTCTGTTATATAGGAAGTTAGACATAATATAGATCAATACAATATGCACACTTTGGGGTGGAATCCAAGTATACACCTAGGTATAAACTGAAATATGGTTGGGTCAGAGAAGAATTCAGAGAATGTAATTCTTTAGAATAGCTAACTCACATTCCAACAAAATAAACACTAGGAATCAAGTACTCAGAGGTAGGGCTGGGATCAAGGTGGGGAGAAATAGATAAATGAAACAATAAGTGGGGAGAAATGCAGTGATCTACTTAATGCATATCTTACCAAATGAAGAAACTTGGAAAAGACAGGAGTGAGAGTGTTGGGAAAAATTATGAAAGAGGTGACATTGATCAAGATCCATTGCACTCATGTACTCATATATTGAATGTCAACTCCTATGTACAAGTTGAAATCAAAATAAAAATTTAAAAACCCAATATTCAGTATGCTCATGAGAGTATTTCAGTGATGAAGGTTCTCTGAAAACTGACAAATAATGAAGAGTTTAAGAAAATAAGTAGCAGAAAGGGAAATCATGTTTGGCTGGAGAAGAGGTTTAGGAAAAGAGGGGGCAGATTAATGAAAAGAGGAAGGGATGGCAAATACAATTGTTATATTAATGATACATATGTAAAAATGGAATCAGGTAACTTGAAGGATGGGTAGTGTTGGGAAGGATGGGATAGATCAATGGAACACTAATCAAGATGTGTTGTATTAATAAACACTCATTGAATTGAAACCTCTTTGCACAATTTTTTGATAAATACAAATGACTAAAACCAAAAACAAGAATTAAATGTGTGCTCCATTTTTTGTAGCACAATTAATATATAGTAAGCTTTAATTTGGACATAAAGTAAAATTAAACTAGTACATGACAAAATAAAAAACTGGAAATGTCTTGTGGATAACATTGCTTTTGGAAATGTACATGCCTCATAATATACAATTCAAAATATCAATATTCTGATTACTTTGATTTTTTTATTGTGAAAAGACCGTACAGAGGGGTTACAATTACATGGGCAAGATAACGAGTACATTTCTTATCAAGCATTGTTGCCTCCTCCTTTGTTTCCCCTTCCCATCCCTTCCCATACTCTCCTGCCCCTCCACATGATCCTCCCCCTCCCCACCAAAGTTGTAAAGTTCGTTTTTTGACATAACGACTTGTACATCTCATTGTTGCAATGGGTCCACCTGTATCCCTATTTAAACGATTTATTTTTTCCCTTCTCCTCCACAAATTATACCAACATCAAATACAATGAAAGCAGGGGTTATACGGTGGGGGAATAAAGTGATCTGTGAACTTTGGGATTCTATTATCAAAATGTCTAATGATACCTAATTTAGCTAGAGTTGCTAAGATAATCATTGCTATTTATCTTATATTGTAAAATACAAGGAACTGTTATGATACCACTGCATTATAGCACAGATACTGAAGTTTCTCTCTTTAAATTGTTCCATGGGAGACTGTTACATATAAGTTGCTACAAGTCTCAAAATCACAAATATAAGTAAAATTACTTAGAAGGAAATGCTAGGAGGACAATGGTAGGAGGACAATGGTAGAAGGACAATTATTATATTACACAATCAATGCCAGCCATGGACTTCCTGAAAGAGAATCATAGACAAATGTGTTTGTTTCACCAGGCCTCTAGTGCCAAACAAGAAGTGTTGAAAAGACCGATTATGGCAACCTACTTCTCAAAGTCAGACCATTATGAAGTCAGACCCTCCAAGACTCCTACATGGAAGAGATTATCTCTGACCCGCATGCTCTTCTTTTTACCAAAGAAACAGTGCCTTTAGTAATTTATGTTTTTTGAATTTAGATAATGAATGGATATTTTTCACACAAATGAAGTTTGAAATCCCTTTGATCCATTTGCCCATGCTTAAAACTAGCAATACAATAAATAATACTTGCCACAATTGTGTATCAATGGAAACACAACCTGGAGAATATAGTTTCTAGAAAGAGGAATCCAGGGATGCATCTGTTTTCCACACAATTGTTCGAGTTGAATGAATGCCAACATAGTTTCTTTAAAGTAAGAATTAATCTAATGTCTGCACACCCACACTTAACAAATATTTGTTGTAAACTTACTGATTGTACAATAGGTAGACTTTGTAGACTTCTTTATTGTTGACGGACAAAAATCTACTTGAGTGAGACACAGGAACCTTAAGAAGACTTACGGATAAAGCACATAGTGTGTTAGAAGAGGAAACCATGGTAGAAAAATGAAACTTACATGTTGTTGGTCATGGGGCATGAACTCAGGGCCTGAGTACTGTCCCTCAGCTCGTTGGTTCAAGGCTAGCCCTCTATCACTTTGGGAGAGAGTACCACTTCTGGTTTTTTGTTGATTAACTAGAGACAAATCTCATAGACTTTCTTCCCAGTCTAGCTTAGAACCACAATTCTCAGACCTCACCCTCATGACTAGCTAGGATTATAGATGTGAGCCACCAGTATCCACCCCCGCCAAAACTGAAACTTTGGAGCTTCTAGTGAGTTCAATTTTCAGTGGAAAACTCAAAAAGTGTGGCCAGGAAAGACCTCCTAGAATGGTGCTTGCCACTAAAGAATTGAAACTATATAATGAGCAACCAGGAAGTTGTCTGTTAGTAAAGGTGCAAGTATAAAAGGCTGCTATTAATTTCAGTTATTATTTTTCAATATGACTGATCTTCAGTTCAAATCTGAGCTTGTTGTCACCTCTTGGCAGGAGCAGAGCCTGGGCCTATTCTAGTGCAAGTGCAAGAGACTAGCAAAAGCATAACCTATAGTATTTCTGCCTAGGAGTCAGGACAAGTAGTTGAATGCAGGAAAGAAGAAATATAGTCCTGGCATGGGAAGATGTGGGAAAGACAAGAGCCCAGAGAGAAAACTGGTGGTCACAACATTTAACCCCTTCTCCTTCGAGGAAGCTGACCTCCCACAAAGTGGCAGTCACATAATTCACCTAGTGCATTTTCTGATATGAAGGAAGGTGTCATGTCTTACTAAACAACTCACTTGTAGTCAAAGAAAGGAAAATTCTTTAATGTCCTCCTTAGGCCCAGTCTCAGTTAATCTCCATCTTAGACTTTGTCCAGTTTCTATTCCCACCAGAAGGTCCCTGATGAGGAGGAATGTGTGATCTCCTGGCTTCTGACTGGCCCTGTGGGAACTGAGACCACTTTCAGTTTTTAATCTGTTCCTTCAGTCAAGGCTGTGGTGGGTGATAGGGAAGTTCATTCTCAGAAGTGTGCACTACTACCAAATCTCTTCAGAGAAAGTCAAGGAATGACAGATTCTGCCTGAGGGAGGGAGTTTCTCCATTTCCAAAGAGGTCAATTAATATCTGGTTCTGAGGCCAAGGTAGAGATCCTTCACTAGATCCTCTAAGCTGGAGTGGAAGTTAGCACAAACTCCAGGCCATCCTCACATTTCTCCAGCTCTTTCTCATGAACCAAAAGATCACAGGAGTTGAGTTTAGAAATAAGAAAAAATGAGAGCAGTAGAAAAATCATGGGCAGGGGGAGGAATTAGAAACGGTGAAAATGAAATCAGAAAATCTCCTAAGATCACTCACATCACTCAGGAATCACATCATAAGATTAGAGAACAAAAGTAATAAATTACTGCCTAAATTACTAACTCTACTGCCCTGACTACAAGTGTTCTGTCAAAAGGTAGGGATCCGAGATCTATGTTGATGAGGAAAAGACAGCACATTCTTCCTCACAAAGTTCTACTGAGTATCTTCATCCATACCACAGGTTGTTCTTACTCTATACTTCTCTGTTACTTTTCTTTGCTGGATTCTATCAATGACGTGAAAGGGTTAAAATCTTCATATGTAATTAATTTAATCCATTTTTATGAAATAAAACAAATTATGGGGAAAATCTGTCTATGGTACATTTTCTTCTGTGGCATATTTATTTGATGTTATCAAGTATTATTTGTATAGTTGCATTTTTATAACTTGAGCAAAATGTTTTGTTAAATTAACACTAATTAGTTGCACATTTTTAGTGTTTTGCCTAGTCTGTATATGTGAAAATATATCTCAATCAGCACCCCATATGTTTTCTTTTTTTCACTTTGTTTTTTATTGTGAAAATACCCTACAGAGGGGTTCCAATTACATGAGCAAGGTAATGAGTAAATTTCATAACAAGCATTGTTCCCTCCTTCTTTCTTTCCCCTTACCATCCATTCCCATCTCGTCCCCCCACGGCCCCCAATACGCTGCACCCCTTCTCACCCCCCTACCTGCCCTCTAGCCCCCACCCTGCGCCAAAGTTGTAAAGTTCGTTTTTCGAAAAAACATCTTGTACATCTCATTGTTGCAATGAGTCCACATATATCCCTATTTAAACAATTTGTTTTTCCCCTTCCCCTATGATGTTGGTATAATTACCAACATCAAATACAGTGAAAACAGGGGTTTTATACCATGGGGGAGGGACATACAAAGCAACAAAGAAATATAAATATGTTATAAAATATAAATATGCTATAAATATGTTAAAAATAGCAAGAAAGAAAAACCAATTGAGTCCTTATCTTGAGGTTCATTTCACCTAACATCAACTTATCTGACCGTTTTGGCTTGTCTCAGACATATACCAGTAACTGCAAATAAGGGAAAACATAGGACCTATGTTTCTTTGCCTTACTTCACTTAATATAATTTTTTCCAAGTCTTTCTATTTTCTAACAAATGGGACACTGTCATTCTTTCTGATGGAGGCATAGAATTCCATTGTGTATATATACCACATTTTCTTGATCCATTCATCTACTGAGGGGCATCTGGGTTGGTTCCATAG
>NW_012267365.1:935694-948179 GCF_000151885.1 Dipodomys ordii | reverse complement strand
CATGCAGAAGCTCTGCAATTTCATGCAATCCCATTTGTCCAACCATTCTTTGATTTGTTGTGTTTCTGGGTTTCTATTAAGTAAATTTCAGCCTGTGCCAAGGAAATCTAGGGTTTCTCCTTTTTTGTCCTGTAATGTTTTCAGTGTCTGCTTTGACTCTGAGGTCTTTGATCCATTTGGAGTTGATTCTGGTGCAGGGTGTTATATAAGGATCTAGCTTCCATTTTCTACAAGTGATTAACCAATTCTGCCAGCACCATTTACTGAAGAGGTTGTCTTTCTTCCATTCTATATTTTTAGTTCCCTTAAGATGGCTATAGGTCTGTGGATTCATTTCTGGGTTTTCAATTCTATTCCATTGGTCCTGAAGTCTGTTCTTGTTCCAGTACCAAACTGTTTTGATAACTATGGCTTTGTAGTACTTTGTAGTAGAGTTTGAAATTTGGTATTGATATTCCTGCAACACTGTTCTTTCTGTTAAGGATCATTATTGCTATTTGGGGTCTTTTATTGATCCATATGAATTTTTGAATTGCCTCTTCTATTTCCTTGAAGAATGAGGTTGTAATATTGGTAGGAATCTCATTGAATATGTAGATAGCCTTGGAAAGTATTGCCATTTTCACAATGTTTATCTTTCTGATCCAGGAGCATGAGAGGTTTTGCCACTTTCTAAGTTCCGTTTTAATTTCATTTTCAGGATTTTAAAGTTTTCATCATAGAGGTCCTTCACTTCCTTGGTTAATTCCTAAGTATTATATTTTTTTGTGGGGCTATTATGAATGGAGTTGCTTTCCTGATTTCAGCCATGCTTTTCTCATTGTTGACATACCGAAAAGCCATTGATTTTTGAGGGTTAATTTTATACCCTGCTACTTTGCCAAAGTTTTGAATCAGCTCGAGTAATTTGGGAGTGAAGTCCTTGGGATTCTTTAAATACAAGATCATGTCATTTGCAAAGAGGGAGAGTTTTACTTCATCTTTCCCTATTTTGATCTCCTTTATGTTTGCATGTTGTCTCATTGCTGTAGCTAGGCATTCTAATACTAAATTGAATGGACATCCTTGTCTCATTCCTGACTACAGAGGAAATGGCTTTAGTTTTTCACCATTAAGTATAATGCTGGCTGTAGGTTTGTCATATACAGCCTTTATTGTATTGAGGAATGTTCCATGGATTACTAGTTTTTCCAGAGCCATCATGAAGGGGTGTTGGATCTTGTCAAATGCTGTTTCTGTATCTAGTAAGAAAACCATGTGGTTCTTATCCTTGCTCTTGTTGATGTGATGAATTATATTAATTGGTTTGCATATATTGAACCAGTTTTGCATCCCTGAAATGAATCCTGTTTGATCGTGGTGTATGATTTTTTGCATGAATTGTTGAAGTCGATTGGCCAAAAAGTTGTTAAGTATTGCATCAATGTTCATCAAAGAAATGGTTCTATAGTTGTCTTTCTTTGATGAGTCCTTACCTGGTTTGGGGATGAGGGTTATGATAGCTTCATAGAAAGAGTTCGGTAGTGAACTTTCTCTTTCAATTTCATTTGCATTGGAGGAGTATTCTTGTGAGCTCTGTTTTGAAGGCCTTGTAGAATTCAACTGAAAATCCATCTAGTCCTGGGCTTTTGTAGATGGGAGGTCTCTTATTGCTATTTCTATTTCAGTGCTGATCTGGGCCTGTTAAGATGGTTTAACTCATCTTGTTTTAGCTTTGACATGTCAATATTTGCTAAGAAAGGTCCATTTCTTCCAGGTTCTCAAATTTATTAGAATAATAAAGATTTGAGACGAATTCCCTTATAATATTCTGAATCTTGGTTGTTTCTGTGGTGATGTTTCCATTCTCATATTTGAATTTGTTTATTTGGGTGTGTTCTCTTCTTTTTCTATTAAGATTCTCAAAGAGTCTGTCAAATTTGTTAATGTTTTCAAAGAACCAACTCTGTTTTGTTGATTCTTTCTATGGTTTTTTGGATTATAATTCGTTTAATTCTGATTTAATTTTAGTTCTTTCTTTCCATCTACTGGATTGGAGTTTATCTTGCTGCTCTTTCTCAAAGAGGTTCAGATGTCTCATTAAATTGTTGGATTTAGATCTCTCCAATTGGTTGATGTAGGAACTCAGAGCTTGTCTCTGAGTACTGCCTTTGCTGTATCCCAGAGGAAATGGTAATTTGTGTGTTCATTTTTGTTGAATATCATGAACATTTGAATTTCCTTTCTAATCTCTTCCACGACCCACTCGTGATTCAGCAGTGTGTTTTTCAGCCTCCATGTGTTACCAGACTTTCATTGGTGGCTTTTGGGGTTGAGTTCTAATTTTATTCCCTTGTGATCTGAGAGAATGAAGGGCATAACTTCAATGTTTCTGAATTTGGACAAGTTTGCTTTGTGACCTAAAATGTGGTCTGTTTTATAAAATGTTCCATGTGCTGCTGAGAGAAACCTGTATTCTGAAGCTGCTGGGTGAAATATTCAGTAGATGTCTGTTAAATCTAGTAGATGTAGGTAGTTGTTTAGATCTGCGTTTTCTCTGTAGAGTTTTTGCCGAGTTGATCTATCTAGTGTGGATAGTGGTCTGTTAAAGTCCTCAACAACTAATGTCTTTGGATCTATGTGAAATTAGAGGGAAAGTGGTGTTTCTTGGATAAATTTGGGTGCTCCATTGTTTGGCAAACAGATATACAGAATTGTAATATCCTCCTGAAGGAGAGATCCCTTAATTAATATGTAGCAACCTTTATCTCTTCTCACTAATTTTAATTAGAACTCTATTTTGTCTAATATTAGGATTGCATCTCCTGCCTGTTTATGGGGGCTGTTTGCATGGTAGATTTTGCTCCAGCCTTTCACTTTCAAAATATGTTTGTTTTTATGGGCAAGGTGTGACTCCTGAAGGCAGCAGATAGAAGGATCTTGCTTTTTAATCCAACTAGACACTCTATGTCGCTTTATTGGAGAGTTAAGTCCTTTAATGTTGAGAGTTAGGACTGAGAGGTGTTTGGGTGTTCCTGCCATGTTATCCACCTTTCTGGGGGCTGCGACAACTGGGTTCTTCTTATGGCTCTTGGATTCTCAGTGTGGATGTGGTTTTGTGGCCTTTGTTATGGTATTGTTGGTTTTCTATGTGATCTTTAAGTATCTTTTGTACGGCTTGTTCAGTGGTGATATATTGTTTCAATTTTTGCTATGGAAGGTTTTTATTTGACCATCCATTATGAAGGAGAGTTTAGCTGGGTACAGTATTCTTGGTTGATAGTTGTTTGTCTTTAGTGCGTGGCATACATCATTCCAGGCTCTTTTTGCTTTAATTGTCTCTGCTGAGAAATCTGAGGTGATTCTATTTGGTTTCCCTTTATAGGTGATTCACCTTTTCTCTTTGACACCTTTAAGGATCCTTTATTTGGTCTGAATTGATCCTGTATGGATTATAATGTGAAGATGGGATGCCCTGTTCTGGTCTTGTCTATTTGGGGTTCTGAAAACTTCTTGTACCTGAATAGGCCTATCTTTTTGCATGTTTGGGAAGTTCTCTGCTAGGATCCTGTTAATCAAATTTCCTAGACCATTAACTTCTGTTTCTAGGTGCTCCTCTACACCCATTATCCTCAGATTAGGCCTTCTGATGGTGTCTTCCAAGTGCTGAACAGATCTATCATATTTCTTGGATTTGTCTTGGATAGTTGTATGTTCTTTCTCTATAATATCTAGGCTGTCTTCAATCCCGAGAATCAATCTTCTGCATGGTTTAACCTACTGTCAAGACTTTCTACTTTGTTTTTTATTTCTTTTCCCTCTAATTGGTCGGCTTTGATGGCTTCAAATTCTTTGGTGGAATTTTGTTTTAGATCTTGTATGAACTTCTTTACTCCCTTAGTTTGGTGTTCAGTGTTTGTTCTCAAATCACTTAGTTGATTGGATATGATTTCCTAGGATTCCCATTCCTTCTATCGGGCTCTATTCAGCATTCCCTTTGTCATCTCCCTGACTTCTTTCAGCTGTCTGTTTATGGATTCCATGAATGCCTCTATTGATCTTTGTGTATTCTCATCCAGCTCTCGCAATTCCTGTATTACTCTTTGATTAGCTTCTTCACGTTCACACAATTCCTGACTTCCTCTTTGTCCATTCTCAACCTGCTCATGCAATTCCTGTCTTTCTCTTTGATTGTTCTCAGCTTGCTCATGCAATTCCTGTATTTCTCTTTGATTGTTCTCAGCCTGCTCACACAATTCCTGTATAAATCTTTGAATAGCTTCCTCACGCTCATTAGATTCCTGTATTAACTTTGGTTTGCCTCCTGTCTCTCCCTATCATGCTCACACTGAGTCTTTTGCAGGTTTTCAAGCTTGTCATTCACCATGTTTACCAGTAGTGTTTGTAGAGCTTTTTGGGAACTCTCCTCTGGATTATTCATTAACTGTTCTGTCACCTGAATATCATTAGTGGGAGATGAGCTACCTGGACTTCCCACTTTTCTTGTGTTTTTCTGGCTTGTTCTTCCCATTCGGTATGAAAGTAACACCAATTTTGTGCTAGAGCACTGTTTTAAGGCAAGCATCAACCAGAGTCCTGTAGTTCACAGTCAAAATGGCTGCAGATACAATCTAGTTCAACAGATACAATCTATTCAACATCAAACAACTATAGATTAATTGTCTAAGAATAGCAAAGAAGGATTTGGAAAATCAAAAATTATTAGGTTTAGGGAGATATGTGAGGAAAAAAAGGATTAGAATGATGTGGAGAGGTAAAAGGAGAGTAAATTTAACCAAGTCCTAATCTCAGCGAGGGAAATGGATTGGACAGAATGATAGCAGAGAGATAAAAAAGAAAAAAGAAAACAATTATCGATGACAGGTACATATCTGGGGATGAGCAGAACAGCAATTAAGTCTCACAAAATAGAAAGAAATAGAAAAAATGAAAAGAATAAAAAAAAGATCAAAAGGTCAATAGAGCTTATAAAAAAAATTCCCACACACACACACCTAAAATAAAAATTGTGAGAGAAAAAAAAGATTAATAGAAAACAATTTTTAAAAATAAAAAGGTACAAAAAAAGAGTTCTTTGATATTGGGGGGGGTGAATAATGGGAAGATCTTCTATCTCCCCTGTGTCTGCAAACAATCTCTTGGTGGAGTCTCTGGTCTGCTTGTGGTGTTTGATTTTCCTGTGGCTTGGTTGGTTTCTTAAGTCAGTTTGTTTGAGCAGGCAGAAAAATGCTCTTCATTACCCAAGATTTTCTCCTCCTCTTACCAGGCTAGTTCAGTGGGAGGGAGATCTGCTTTGAGTATCACAAAAGAGGGAGATGGCTGTTTCCTCTAGTTTGGAGACGCTGTTATGAGGCTAGGTTCTGGTTATTGCTGAGGCCTTTCATCAAACCGTAGCTTTTGCCTGAGGGCTAGCTACTGAGACACACACAGAGCTCACTTTAGAGCCATTCTCAGGGTTTATGTTTACTGAATTTCAATTGATTGTCTAGGCTGCTGTAGGGAGGGGCAGCCATTGGCTCTGTTTACCCAGTGAAGAAAGTGACTCCTCTGGGGGCAGAGTTTTCTCTACCTGGGCTTGGTGACTTTTCCCTGGGTGGAGCTGAGCCTGGCATATCAGGTCAGGTTCCTGTGACCTGCTAATGGCTCCAATTGTTTCCTACCAAGGCCTGAGCTCAGCCAGCCCTTGTCAGTATCAAAGATGGAGATATCCAGTAGTGGGGAAGGGGCAGCTTTCCCTACTCTGTTCTCTGAGAAGGAGTGAGGATGTCAGTCTTCTACTCAGGACGAGTCTTGGTTCCTAGACCGTCTGTGGTCGGCGATCTACAAGATGAAAATATCTGCTCCTTGTCAGTTCTTGCTGGTGTTGAGTAGAATCCACTCGGCCACTGTGTCTGGCTCCTTTGTCCGGTACTCTCTCTGTTGGTAAGGTGGGTATGGCTGCTGCTGCCGCAGCTGGGACTACTAGCAAGTGCTCATATCTCTCTCCTTGCCTGGATTTTCCCTCTCTGGCCAAACTCTCTGTACTGTGATGGCACACTTGGTGTGAATCTCTAGCCTAGGACTGGTCACTGGAACACTAAAACTGCTTTTTATGTGAAGCATGTTTAGCCTCCAGGTTCTCCTCTGCCATCTTCTTCTGAATCTGTTTCTAACATATTTATAAGATGATTTCTTTGTTGCTTTGTGTGTCCCTCCCCTATGGTATAACCCCTATTTTCACTGTATTTGATGTTGGTATAATTTGGGGAAGGGAACAGGAAATACAAATTGTTTAGGAATACAGGTGGACCCATTGCAACAATGAGATGTACAAGATGTTATGTCGAAAAACGAACTTTACAACTTTGGCAGGAAGGAGGGGAATGGGGGGGGAGTGTCTGGCGGGGGATGGAGATAGGAGGGGATGGGTAGGGGAACCAAAGGAGGAGGCAGCAATGCTTGATAAGAAATGTACTCATGGGCCTGGGAAGGTGGCTCAGTGGTAGAGCGCTTGCCTTGCATGCATGAGGACCTGGGTTCAATTCCTCAGCACCACATAAACAGAAAAAACAGCCAGAAGTGGTAGTATGGCTCAAGTGTAGAGTGCTAGCCTTGAGCTGAAGAGGTGAGGGACAGTGCCCAGGCCCAAAGTTCAGGCCCCATGACCGGACACCCCCCCCAAAAAAAAAAGAAATGTACTCATTACCTTCCTAATGTAATTGCAACCTCTCTATATGGTGTTTTCAAAATAAAAAAAACATTTTTTTAAAAAAGAAATATCTAATGAAAAATACATCCCATAATGGAACATTAATTCTGAAAATATGTACTACTAAGCTTACAGGGAAAATAGATTCTGATGTAATGATATGGATTTGATTTCCATGCTCTACACTCATTAATAGGAAAATCATTTGAGACAAAGTCCTAAAGATCAGATTTAACTGAACTATCAATCACATAGACTTAATAGACATATTAGTGTATTCCATACCAGAGCAGCAGAATACACTTTTGTTTTATTCATTTCCAAAATATCTTCTAAAATAAATCATACATTGAGCTAAAACACAAGAGTGAAAAGCAAATACAAAGTCTAGTAAACTAAAGTTTTAATCTTAGCAAATCATCAGGGAATGATAGTGGTAATTAACCTTATGTATAGCCAAGATTGCACAAACACCTATGGACACATATGCACCAACAATGTACATTATGAAGAATAGTAGAACAATGTGGGAACAAAATATGATATAAATATTCTTAGCACTAAATAAAATGATGAACCTCAAATACTTGTATCTGTGAGATACAGCAATATGGAATAGAACTTTATACATCTGAGTGTCTACATTTAAAACAAAGATAAATACAGAAGAAAATTACCAAATGATGAATCTCAACATATTAGGTAAGTAGATGCAAACAAAACATAAAAAACAATGTAGAAAATAGGGACAGTATATATATATGAATGACAGATGAACGGATAATACCAAAAATCAATGAAAAAAGAGAGCTGATTTTTGGAAAAGGTCACATTAACATGCCTTAGTTATACTGATGAAAAGAAGAGAAAACCCATGAAAAGTAGAGGTGATACATGATATAAAATATAACAGATATTATTGTAATGCAGAAAATCCCTAGGTAATATTAATATCAAATACACATACACACACACATTTATATATACATACATGTACACATCTACACAGAGAGTTTTCAAATTGATCATTTATAATCTAGAGCAATTGCAAAATTTTATGGTAATACTACAAAATTTAATCAGTTAGCAATAAAAATTACATCAAAAATCTTCCCAATAAACAAAAGCCTAAAAACAGACAAATGAATTTTACAAGATTTACATTGTACTGTTTTGTATTTATGTATCAGCAGTAGAAGAGATTGAATTTTATGTTTATGCTTTGCTTGTGTCTACTTAACAATATTGTATTCCTTATGAAAACACTTTGACAATTTTTATTTTCTAGTTACCCCATCCAAATGGAATTGAAATCTGTGTTCAGAAACTGTTTCTACTTCCTTTCTCTGGATAGCCACCATTTTCTTCTGGTATATTGTAGTTATTAAATAATCTTTACATGAATAATGCATTCTTCTTTATGACTTCAACAATGAAGGCTCAATTTAACTGATCATATTGCCCAAAAATTCCCATTATCCTACCTTTTTCTTGACAGTCATGAAACATAGAGAGTTGAATGGAAATACATTACTCCACAATTAACAGGACAGTTCATCCCCTCTATCACATCTATTTTGCTGATACAGACCCCTGAGAGAGGATGCAAAGCCACTCAGCAGTGCAGAAAGAAGGTGAAAGAGAGGGAGAGAAAAAGTAAGAAGGAAAAGAGGGAGAGAGCGAGGGAGCACCAAGCCAGCAGGGACAGATATACTTCAGGCAGAGGTTTGGCAGGTTTTCAGTAGAGTCCTCCCATGAATTCAAAATTGGTAACAGTGGGCAAGGAAGTCGAAATCCTAGTAGGTCCTAATGAGCCATATATCAGCTTTGGCTATGAGCTCAAGTATTGTAGTGGGTCTTCCTGAATGGAGAAAAGAATATAATAGAAAGGATCATGAAAAATGTTGCCCTGAAATACAGCACATGATTTAACGAAATAAGTTGGAATAATGTAGACATTTAGATATTGTATTTTGAAAAAGGATATTTGTTTATAATGACACATGTATTACACTGTATATAAAATACATTCTCTTTTTTTTGGTCGGTCGTGGGGCTCGAACTCTGGGCCTGGGCGCTGTCCCTCAGCTCTTCAGCTCAAGGCGAGCAGCTCTACCACTTGAGCTACAGCGCCACTTCCGGTTTTCTGGTGGTTTATTGGAGATAGGAGTCTCACGGTCTCTCCTGCCCGGGCTGGCTTTGAACCACGATCCTCAGATCTCAGCCTCCTGAGTAGCTAGGATTACAGGTGTGAGCCAACAGCGCCAGGCATAAAAAACATTCTCTTAAAACTATAAAAGTATCAAATAAAATTTTAGAAATATATGGATGTCCAGAACAAGTTAACAATATCACATACTCTAAGAAAGTTATCTCACTAGGTTTCTCCAGATTAACATGAATATTGTTGATCCTTGCTTTTCCAGAACAGTTAGTATTTGAGAGTCTAACTAAATTCTGAGTGAAGCTACTGCATTTGTTTCATATTAAGTAGTCTATAATATTATTCTCCTGTTCTCCAGGAAAAAAAAAGAGAGACAGGGAGTTAGAGAGAGGAGAGAGTTATATGTAGTAATTAATACATTGCCTCTGGGTGATAGACAATATTTAATAATTGTAAAGTATCATTCCTAGAACTATAGGTAAATGATTTCTTTATAACTGAGAAAATTAAGCTACACAAAATTGAACAGTTTTCTTTCTGCGGCATAGTTTTGGTGATAAATCTCCAACTGTAAGGAGTAAATATATATAGCTGTATTCATTAAGATATTAATGAGGTTTATACTTCATTTTCTTTCTTTTTGTACTAGTCCTGGGGTTGAAATGAGGATCTGTGTAATGTTTTTGAGCATTTCTATAATCACTCAATATTTAATGTTATTATAGAGGTGATGTAAGGAGGAGTTACAATTGCTCAAGTCAGGTAATGAGTATATTTCTTTTAGGACAATGTCAAATCTTCTCTCTCTGAGCTCTTTTTGCTCAAGGTTAGCACTCTGGCACATTTGAGCCACAGCTCTACTTCTGGCCTTTTGATGTTTCATTGGAGATAAAAGTCTCATGGACTTTTCTGGCTGAACTAGTTTGAACTGTCATCCTGCCAAATAGCTAGGATTACAAGTGTGAGCTCTTGGTGTCTGAAATACTATTCTTTAAGCTGAAATAAAACTATAGTAAAATACATAATTCTCTATAAACATAGTCTGTGATTCAAGTAGCAGAGTTATTCTTCGGGACATGTTTCTGAAAAGAAAATGGCCAGAGAGTTTTAACTCCTTCTCTAATTTAAGCCTTTCAGTTTGTCGATATGTATTTCCCTCAGGATTGGTATTTACTTCAGCTCATCTTCAAAGAAACAGAAAAATTAGGATTAAATCATAATTTAAGTGGTAGCTTACCTAGAACTTCATTATAAAACTGATTCCACTTCTTCTCATTAAATGTTTGAAAGTACATGTCAAAAACGATCACATTCATCATATTTTTCAACCTCTCCATGAATGACATTTGATCACTGAGCTCAGACAGAGCAACAGGCACATAGGGAGGTGGAAATGGAAGTCTTCCACATTGTTTCTCATATTTGTTGCCATAGAAGAAGTGGGGAGTTTACACAAAAGGAATTTTCAGTAGCTCAGCCAGCAGTTCTCCACAGGGAACCAGAGGGTCTGCTAGCAGGACATCAAACTTTCATTCTTATAGTGTTTTCATAAGTTTCTCATTCAAAAGCATGTCTTTGCATAAGCTTTCCAGAACACTAGAATGTACTTCAAGAATGCTTTGCATTCTTGAATAAAATATCTATACTGAATATTTTTGGAACTCATATATCCATACAATGACAGAATGTTTGAAAGGTCTCTCAAATTCCTTTGTATTCAAAGAAGTAGAGAAAATCTCAAAGTTAAAAGATGGTTTTCTAAAATTCACATGAATGGCAGCAGAGAATGTCAGGAGAGTGACCTCATGGCCTCTCTGTAGGAACTCATCCAGGATCATCTTCACATCGATCCAATGGCTGTAGTCTATGGGCAACACGACCACCTTCCTACAACTTCCAGCATTAAAGCAATTCATCACTTGTATCAGCAGAAAGGACGTCCATTTCAAAGACATCTTGGTAAAAATCTGCCGATTTCTTCATCTGGTCTTCCTCTAAATTTTTTCTCATTTATACTCATGGAAAAAGCTATCAGTACGTTAAAGTATAACTACTACCTCTCATAGATCCATAAAATATGCACAGTGCAGCAACAATTGCAAGAGAATAAGCACTATTTGGATAAAGTCAGTCTTATATGATATCTGTTTATTTTTTCTAAGAGTCCTCCACTTAAAAGTGAAAGATATTACCTTCTTAAGTCACCTGGGTAAAATACTATTTTAGAGTAATATGTGCCACTTTGGGATTGATCTGAGGTCTTCTACCAGTACTTGCACCACACCCTCTAGAATTCCTTATTATTAAAGTCATGAGCAAAAGGAACTTCTCTTCTTGTACTACACCTGTTATTCTGTCATGATGCAGCCAAGCATGGTGGCCCAAGTCTGAACTGATTGAAATGTTACAGTTGCTTTACTTTGCTACGAATATGAGTATGTGTGGGACAAGTCTTATTTATTCCATGGCTCTCCCCTCCTGAGACAGGATTCCAATGGGTCACATACCTACAGTGATCGTCTAAGAGAAAGCCCAATTCTCTGTCTCAGGGAGTTGTTTTAAACATTCTTTTTAAAATTAACAGCAATGGAAGTTCCAGGAAGATGGCAGAGGAGAAGCTGGAGGCTAAACAAGCTCTCGCATAGAAAGCAGTTTGTGTTCCAGTGAACAGTCCTAACCCAGAGAATCACACTAAGTGTGCCATCACAGTACAGAGAGTTAAGCCAGAGAGGGAAAATCCAGACAAGGAGACAGATCTGAGCACTTGCCAGCAGCCACGGCTGCTGCTGCGGCTACAGCGGCGGTGGCTGTAGCTGCCATACCTGCAACACAGAGAGTTTGGGACGAAGGAGCCAGACGTGGTGGGCAAGCGGATTCTACTCAACATCAGCAAGAATCGACAAGGGGCAGACATCTTCATCCTGCAATTCGAAGACCAGAGACGACCCAGGAACCAAGACTTGTCATGAGTAGAAGACTGACATCCTCACTCCTTCTCAGGGAGCAGAGGAGGGAAGGCCACCCCTTCCCCTCCCCCCACTACCAGAGATCTCCAAAATCTTTGATACTGACAAAGGCCTGGCTGAGCAGGTAGCTCCAACTCAGGCCTTGGAAGAACACTAGAGTCATTTAGCAGGTCACAAGAACCTAAACTGACCTGCCAGACTCAGCTCCACCCAGGGAAAAGTGACCCAGCCAGGGTCCCCAGCCCCAGGAGTGACTTTCTTCACTGGGTAAACAGAGCCAATGGCTGCCCCTCCCTACAGCAGCCTTGACAATCAATTGAAATTCAGTAAACATAAACCCTGAGAATGGCTCCAGGCTGGGCTCTATGAGTGTCTCACAAGCTAGCCCCTCAGGGAAAAGCTACTGTTTGCTGAAAGGCCTCAACTCTACCCAGAACCTAGCCTCATAACAGCATCTCCAAACTAGAGGAAACAGCCATCTCACTCTTTTGTGATACTCAAAGCAGATCTCCCTCCCATTGAACTAGCCTGGGAGGAGGATCACAAAATCCTGGGTAAAGCACTATATATTTCTGCCTGCTCAAACAAACTGACTTAAGAAACCAACCAAGCCACAGGAAAATCAAACACCACAAGCAGACCAGAGACTCCAACAAGAGACTGGTTA
>NW_012267365.1:920168-935259 GCF_000151885.1 Dipodomys ordii | reverse complement strand
AGGGGAGGGAGGGAGGTTGGGGAACAGAAAAAAGGAAAGGGAAGGGAAGGGAAGGAAAAGACAGAAACTATATAGCTGGCAAGGCCTAAAGTATTTGCTACCTGAAAGATTAAAAATTAGAGTTACATTTTACAATTGCTAACTGCTGGTTTTGCTTCTGTAAACTTGCTTGTGCTAGCACTGACCCTTCCCCTCCCTGGAAATAAATAAGAAAGTTTGGGAGCCTAGATGTCGGCCCTGGGACAAGCTCTGTAGTTGTAAATAAAGAACTAACAAGTAAATTCCCCAGGTGGCCAAATGGGACCCAGGATAAGGAACAAAGAGTATGTTCCTCCGCATTCCTGTGTAAAAAATTCTAGGTTTAGGGGGTTCAAGATAAGGACCATCTGGTGAGCCCAACAAATTAGGCCAAATGTTAATTAATCACAAGTCTGTAACTCCATAAACTCCCTAACCCTTATCTCCCAGAGTGACTATCTCCATTTGATCATCCGCGCCAATTATTTTATTACAAAAAGTGTTATAAACCTCCCCATGTAGTAAACTGAGCCAATCCTGGGAAACCTGGGGTCTTATGCTAATCCTATGGCTTTTGTCTTTAAAAGTGCCTGTAACCGCTGCTCGGGGCTTCCTGTCTGCCTCGGACAGAGAGCCCGTTTGCGCAAACGCCAAATAAACTCCTCTTGCTTATTGCAGCTGCTGGCTTGGAGTCTTGGTTCTTGGGGTGCCCTCCCGTTGAAGAAAGTATCCCAGTGAGTCTGGGGTCTTTCACTACCTACTCCTTGGTAAAGAAGTTTGCTATGTCTCTTTTAGAAGTCTCAAAGGAATCCTGGCACATAGTAGGTGTCTTATATGTCAGGTAATTGAGATCACAGCAAGGGAATAAATGCTGAAAAAGCAAAACAATGACAGACATTTTCAACACAATGAACTAATGCACAATCAGTAAAACCATAGGTGTCTAGCAGTATTTCTCTTATTGTGCAAATTGTTCTTGAGCAAAACATTTATATAGAGGCTCAGTAAACTTACTTTTTGAATTTATTAATTTATTGTTAGTTTGGGGGCTTGAACTCAGGGCCTGGTGCTGTCCCTGAGCAATGTTGCTAAAGGCTAGCACTCTACCGCTTTGAGTCACAGTGCCATTTCCAGTTTTCTGGTGGTTCATTGGAGCCAGGCATCAGTGGCTCATGCCTGTAATCCTAGTTACTCAGGAAGCTGAGATCTGACGATCTTGGTTCAAAGCCAGCCTGGGCAGAAAAGTCCATGAGACTCTTATCTCCAACAAACCACTCAGAAAACCAGAAGCTGCACTTGTGGCTCGAGGGGTAGAGTGCTCACCTTGAGCTGAAGATCTGAGGGTCAGTGCCCAGGCCCAGAGTTCAACCTCCACGATGGACAAAAAATAAATAAATAAAAAGAGTCTCATGAAGCCACTCTGGCTTCAAACTGCAAACCTCAGATCTCAGCCTCATGAGTAACTAGAATTACATCGTGAGCCACACGTGCCTGGAAGTAAACTAGCTGAAAGGGTCTGGAAATACCTATTATTAGTATTTGTTGTTTTTGAGGCAGGATCTCACTGCCCATGCTTTCAACTTATGTTGCCTCAGCTGGCCTCACGCTTGTAATCCTCCTAACCCAGCCTCCCAAGTACTGAGATTGCAGGCATACATTACCACCCCAGTTAGAAATATATATGTTAGGCTCTGTAAGTCATGAAGTCTCTGTGTAAACCACACAACCCTGTTGCTGTAACACAAAACCAGCCACCAGCAGTAGGTAAATGAATAGGAATGGCTGTGGGCCAATAAAACTTTATTCACAAACCAAGCTGCAGGCCAGGTTGGGCTCAGTCCTCTAACCCTAACATAGAACCCTTACAGGCAGCTGTGTGCCCCTGGGCAAGTGCTTTCTCCTCTGATCAGTTTCAGCCCTTGTGTGTGTGTGGGGGGGGTGCATGAGGGGGAGTGGGCATTGTGATCTGGACATTCCAGAAGCACTCCAACAGTAGGTGGTCAATAATGCTAAAACAAGGCAGGCCCTCCTTCTTTCATGTGGCAGTAAGTTGCATGGGAACTTCATTTGATTAGCAGTAACTAAGATCCAGCTGTTGTCATGAGAGTCTTGGATAGATTAACAATGTCTGTCACAGGCCTTGCACAGGTGGCAGTCACATATCTGCTATTCCTGGAGCTAACCTGGGTAAGGCTTGGAAGAGGAGAGAGAAGGCACAAAAGCATTGGACAAACCTGAAGATACTGCGGAGCTACAGGGGTTTTTTTTTTTGAAGAGATAAACCACAGCTTCCTGAATAACAGGAATCAAATTAGGCTTTGTTGTTGTTTTTATTAGCCTCACCATTTATTAATGACCCATCTTTATGGAAATTTTTCTCACATACTTAGCCATGTTCTCAGTGCTTATTAGACAGTATTTCATTAGTCTTCATATCCTTTACAGGTAAGTGCAAATAGGGAAACTGAGGCTCGGCCCCAGTCCCGCTTTTAATCACTATGCCTCAGCAAAGTGACTTGCCAAATACCCAGTATGTGTCTGATCCTAAAAGGGAGGGGGGATAGAGAGTGGGTCTGTCTTCTGGACATATCCAGGGGTGGGGTTGTCCTGGGCCATGGCCCCCATTCCTCTAGCCATCTCTCTGCCTTCCTCCTACAAATACGTTGGCAAAGGCCATGACCTGCACATGGCCCTCACTAGGGTCCCATGCTCTACACCTCAGCCAGCATGACCCATGAGGCATGCTGGGCCTCGGCCCCATAGCAGGCCATGGAGCCAGTGTACATGCTACTGAACACTTGGAGAGTGAGGAGGTGCCCCTCACCCTGGCTATCCCCTCCACGCTGACCCTCCATCCTCTCCTCCTCCTGCATTCCAGCATGTGAACCAACTCCAGGCATTAGGCCAGCCACCCCAAGCCTTCAGGATGCCCCACCACTGTGCATGCCCTCCTCACAGCTACCCTTCCCAGTCCTCTCAGGAATGGGGGACTGGAGGCATACACCCCTGCTTTGGCCCAGCCAGAGGCCTGTGTTCACCTCAGTAGACCCATCCAGCATGTGGGGTGCTGTCATCTTTCTCATTGTGGCCCTGTGTGGGGGGAGGGGTGACAAGGTGTTTCCTTTGGTCATAATCCAGCTCACCCCCACACTGTGCCTGGGGCTTGTCTCACCTGCTGTCTGTCTGTCTGTTTATCTGTCTCTGCCTGTGAACGTATCATCCTATGAGTCTTTATGGTTTCCCATTTGGGACCTGGCCTCCATACCCCTGGGCCCACATGTCCGCACCCCAAACATTACCCCAAGCCCATCTACCCCTACAGATGAAGTGGGGAGAAAGCAGGGCTGCCTTCGGGCCTCTCAGTGGGGAATGGTGGCCCACATTTGCAAGGGGGAAATAGGGGAGCCCTTTCCCATTAGAGCCTGTTCCCTGTGGAATGACCATCATATGCTGGGTCAAGTCCCTGAGGTAAAGATGCCGCTTCAGACATCGACACTCCATCCTGCATGAGCTATGTGGCCTTGGGTAGGTGCTTATCCTCTCTAAGCCTCAGTCACCTCAAATGTGAAAAGTCACTGCAGTGACAGCTGGGGCAGGGGAGAGGGTGGTAGATAAAGTACTGCAAGTGTTAATTATGGGGTTTTCACAAAGAGAGAAAGCAATAGCTGAGTCATGGTCAAGAAGAGATGCTGGGAGCAAACCTTGGGTGTGTGTTTAGGCTTAGTAGCTAGCAGTGTTGTGTAGAGAGCAGATATCCTAGCAGAGGGGACCTGGGGCTGTCAACTGAGACCCCTTCCCCCAGTCTTCTCTCTCTCTCTCTCTCTCTCTCTCTCTCCCTCCCTCCCTCCCTCCACCCCCTCTCTCTGTCTCTCTCCACAGCTGTCTGATCACCATGGCCCTGAAGAGTAGCAAGATGGGCAGCCTGCCTGTTAGCAAGATCTACAGCTTTATGAAAAAGCATATCCCCTACTTTAAGGTGAGGGCCAGGCCAGGCTGGGGTCCCCAGGCTGCCCTCACTTCTTCCTGGCACTGCCAGGATCCAGGACTGGCTATAGCACAAACTGGGCCACTTTTTTGGTTTTGCCCCAATTATGTCTTTTTACCTGGAGTAAAGACACACTCATGTATACAAATACTGAGGCAAATTAAATAGAGAAATGGGCATTTAAAAGTGGGCTCTGACAGAGGAAGAAGAGTTCACCACATATCTCAGGAGGGGTAGAAAGGTTAGGCCTTATTATTCAGCACAGCCTCTGAGCCTTAGCACCCATGTCTGTGAGGTAGGAGAATACAATACCCTGCTGGCAAGTGAGTGAAGTTTTTAACCAGGAAGATCATTGCAGCTGCTGGCATGTGGCTGGCAGTAGAGTACCTTCCTAGCAAGAAGAGTCCTCAAGTTCAAACCTCCCTGAAGTAGATTTAAAAAAAAAGCTGGCACAGAACACTTCCCTAGCATAAGAAAGCTCTCAGTTCAATACTTGGTAGCACAAAAAAGTTTTTTATCAATGTTATCCATTACAAAACTGTCTGTAAGAGGCTAAAGAAAGGAAAACGTTCTAAGCATCTCACAACTAAATACCTTAGTAGCATATCTACAAGTATTCAAAAAGAAAGATATTTCTGGAATATAAATTCTCCCAATGCATTAAATGAAAGGGAGAAGCTTTTGAACCCATGCACCCAGCATGAACACATTTTATTTGTTTTTATTTTTTATTTTTTGGGGGGGTCCAGTTGTGGGCCTGAACTTTGGGCCTGGGCACTGTCCCTCACCTCTTCAGCTCAAGGCTAGCACTCTACCACTTGAGCCACAGCGCCACTTCCAGCTTTTTTCTTTTTGCTTATGTGGTGCTGAGGAATCGAACCCAGGGTCTCATGCATGCAGGCAAGCGCTCTACCACTGAGCCACCTTCCCAGCCCCACATAAGCACATTTTAAAGTGTCTCACTTACATAAACAGATCTGAATCAATGGAGAAAACATGACTATTAGAGGAAGAAAAATGCCCACACTTTTCATCAGGGGAGAAATCACTGATAATTTTTATAATCCCATGTCTACAAATTTTTCAAAATGTCTACTCTATGCCCAAATTGCTTTTATAAGTAAGAAGAAAAGATCACATCTGTTGCTTTTTCTCAAGTCCAGGGGGATGGAGCCCCATGCAAGGGGCACAGGAATGGGTCTTGTCCAGTGGGACTCCGGCCTGGCTCATTGGTGCCCATCCCGCTTGAGTCTAGGCATGGAAGGCATGAGATGGGGTAGAGAGGAACCATAGGCCGGAACAACAGGCCTGGGCTGATGACATCATAGGGCACCCACTGACAGAGCTCTATCTGACAGGAGAGCAAGGGAGGCCCTTGACCTGTTATTTAGTGTGAGATTCTAAGTGCCTTCATTTCTAAAATGAGTGTCACCCAAATCAATCTTTAGATCCCTGAATGATCCAGTTTCAGATTGCTTTGTATAGGGGCTGGGAAGGTGGCTCAGTGGTAGAGCACTTGCCTTGCATGCATGAGGCCCTGGGTTCAATTCCTCAGCACCACATAAGCAAAAAAGAAAAAAGCCGGAAGTGGCGCTGTGGCTCAAGTGGTGGAATGTTAGCCTTGAGCTGAAGAGCTGAGGGACAGCGCCTAAGCCCAGAGTTCAGGCCCCACGACCGGACCCCCCCCAAAAAAATGAAATGGAAATCAGATTGTTTTGTATACAACAAGACATAGCCAATAGCTGAATGGCAGAGTCATTCCTGTTTTTATTGAAGAGGATCTGGTTTTGAACTCACAGCAATACTTCTTCATGTCAAGGTCCCCTTGTTTGTGAAGGATTCTGATCTCAGTCTCCAGATCTGGGGTCTCTGCCTGGGCTGGTATGAGGTTCAAGTGGAAGCCCGGGCTATAGGCCTATGAGGCACACACTGTTAGGAAAATGGAGGAGAATGGAAAAGGAATAAGCCAGACTTGATCATCAACAGGTGAGGACCGTTTATTGAGGAACAGCAAGGGGCACAGAACTTCCTGCAAGTTTGCAGGTTATGCAAGAAAGCTGGGACAGGATCTGGGTTTTTATAGGAGGTCTGAGCAAGGAGGAAGAGGTTAATGAAAAAGTAAATTAGTAAGCCCAGAGTCTTAAGATTAAACTGCAGACATGCCAATGGAGTGTCTCTGGGAGATAATTTGGAAAATTTGGTAAGCCTTTGGAGGCTGTCCCACTGCTCCAGGCATCCTGGTGCTTTGGGAAGGCGAATGGATCCCAATAATTAAGAGAGGGCATTCCCAAGGGTCCTAATTAAAGGGGGTCAGGGGACCAGGAAGGGAGAGTCTCTGGGGACCCCACAGACAGGAAAAGAAGGGACTCCTGGAGGCCCGGGGTCCATGTCTAGGGTGCCTAAGCCAGGACCGGGCTGGTTACCTTGTCCTGAAGGCTTTTAGGTGGTGGGTGAAGTCGGTCAAACGGCAAAGAGCCTTCTGCCTGGAGATCAGTGTACAGAGACAGGGTAAAGGAGAGAGAATAGGGGGAGAGATAAGGCCTTTTCTGGGTTTATGCAGGGGGCCAATAATACCTCAAGCCAGAGCAGGGTGGCCGTCCACTACTTGCACTGCTTACAAAGGCAAAGGGCAAGAGGTCTTTCAGGTGGCTGTTTAGCCCAAAGTAAGCTCGGAAGGCTCTGCACTCCCAATGGAGAAAGGCCTTAGAAGGTGGAGGAAGGTAGCAGAAAGGCTCCATGAGAGGTGGCAAGGAGGTGGGTGGCCCCTCAGCAGAGGGCACTCAGCTACTCCTGGTGCTTTTCCTCTCCTGGGTTTTGGCACCATATGTTAGGAAAATGGAGGAGAATGGAAAAGGAATAGACTGGACTCGATCATCAACAGACAAGTACTGTTTATTGAGGAACAGCGAGGGCACAGACCTTCCAGCGGGTTTGGAGGTTGTGTGAGGGAGCTGGGACAGGATCTGGGTTTTTATAGAAGGTCTGAGCAAGGAGGTACAGGTTAATGAAAAAGCCACTAGTTCAAGGAAGGTGGGGGCCTTTCAGTTGGGCCCACAATGGGATGTTTACAGCTGGGCTTAGGTGGATTGCCCTGCCTACACTTCAAACAAGTTCACACATACCTGGGATTTTGTCTGGTGTCTTTATGGACCTGGGACTATAGGTCAATCCTTCACTCTCTTTGCTGAGGACAGGGGCTGTGTGATTATTGACCAACCACACCTCTCAGACCTCTTTTCATGACATCATCACGACGTCGTCATGACATCACCATGGCTCAGAGCATCTGAGACCCTTGTGAATTCCACACAGGTGATAGCTCTTGCAGTCAAACCTGGGCCTAACACTGGGTTCTAAGTACTCTCTCCGATTTGTTTGCAGAGGAGCTGGGCAAGCTTATCTCCGAACTGCCCCAAAACTGCTGGCACCCTGGCAAAGCCTGACATATGGAAGGCCCTGTGCTTACTCATGTGGCCGTGACCCACAGCTGCCTGATTGTCTCCAAGCTCCCACTGAGGATCCTGCCTCTGCACCAGCAGGTCCAGCCACAGACACAGCAATCCCCAGACTCAACAGTACCTGCCCAGGCACAGCCCTTGCAGTCCTTGGCAGTGCTGACCCTAGGTCCCGTCACCAGTCATAGGCCCGGTTTCTTGGGATTTCCTCAACATCAGCACCAACATAAGCACTGAAGTGGATGCCCTGGACCCTAGCTTCATGGACTTTGATCTGCAGGGTGAGTTTGGGAGGGGTGGGGGAAGGAGCAAAGAAAAGAATATGAAGGGGGACCTCAGACAGCACCAGTGGCTCACTCATATGTATAATCCTAGCTACTCTGGAGGCTGAGCTCTGAGAAAGGGAGTACAAAGCCAGCCCAGGCAGGAAAATCAGTGAGACCTTTATCTCCAGTTAACCAGCAAAAGGCTGGAAGTAGAAATGGGGTTCAAGTGGTAGGGTGCCAACCTTGAGCAAAAGCCAATCGAGAGCTCAAAGCCCTGAGTTCAAGCCTCAGACATGGCAAAAAAAAAAAAGGGAATGGAGGAGAAGAGCCATTTTGTCTGCATCCACTCACAGCCTTATTGTCACAGCAACCATCCAACATTAGCTTATGAAACAGCTAATGAGCATTTGCTTTATACAAGGTCCCAGTCTGTGCTCATTGCTTACTGCATTCACAAATCAAAGACCACCACCATTCCCTGGCCCTGTTCTGCCAATGAGGACACTGAGCAATGAGAAGTGAAGTCACGGGGCTAAGGTCACCCAAGGTCACTCAGGCCCTCAGCAGCAGAGGTGGGATTTAAAGTCGCCTCTCTCTAGCCCCCAACTTTCCTTCAGGAACAGCCTCAGCTTGACTATGTCATCCTCAGGGAACAGGATTTGAATGAATGAATGAATGAATGCAGTGTACCAGACAGTGGCCCTGAGGATGGGGCTGTTTAGTTAGGAGCTCCCAGCCTCTGCTCCTGAATTGCCTTGGAGTTCAGTGGAGAGGGAAAAAAATGCTTTGTCCTAGGCTCTCACTTAATGAGTCAGTGACCCCCACCCCCACCCCAGGTAAATTTTCTGATCCTTCTACACTTTCACCTGAGGTTCAGGAAGAAGTGATTTCCCTAAGGACACAGACACAGACAATGGATGGGCAGGTGGCAGGGACCAGGTCCCTCTGACCTCTCACTACATCACATGACTTGGACCACCAGCCCTTGCGGGGACTGGAACTGACCCCTGTGGGAGAGAAACCAGCTTACCTCACCCACATGCTTTCATCTTTGAAAGGAACTTTGGGGCGACGATGAAAGAATGTGCTCTAGGGGACTTTGGAGACTCCCCACTTGGCTGTGGCCTGGGACCCACAGTTCTGATCCCCAGGCCTAGCTTCAGTGACCATGCTTTCCCAGATGTGACTGGCCTCTATGCAGTTTACTCCACTTCCGATGGTGTGGCTCCCTTGGCAGCCACCTTGCCCCAGTACCTGGGTACCAGAGGGAACAAACCCATCTCCCTGCTCTGAGATCCTGTAGCCTCCCTGCCCTGTCCCCCCTGGGAGAGCTGGGGCCAGCAGACCAGGTGCTCCCTGAAGCTGGTCCCCTCACCCTGCCTCAGGTACTACCAGGACCTATTTATGGCAGGACTGCAGAGGGATAAGGAAGCAGCTCCTTTTGTCACCTCTGCCTCCTACAGGAAACTTCAGGGCCCCCTACCCAAGTCAAGCAGACAGAGGAGCATGAATGAACACCCCAGCCCCATCCTGCCCCTCCAGGTCTGGAGATGGCAGGCTTTTTCCAGCCTCAGTGATTCCCGAGCCTTGTTTCTGCCCAGTTAGTTTGTCCTGGAAGGTGTCAGATTTCCCATGGCAGCTTCTGGGACCAGGCTGGGCATTGAGATAATGAGTAAATATATTCATATTTATTGTATCCTATCCACCACCTCTGCAACCCCAGCCAGAGCTCTCCAGAATATGGTTCTTCCATCCCTCCCCACAACCCAGCCCTCCCAACTCCTAACTGCTCCTTGGGTTCCCATGGCAACTATACATCTGGACTGTAGGCATAGCATCAGTAAAGGCTAAGCAGCAGTTCTGTGGCTCATTTTGGGGGTGTGTGATGACAACAAAGCTCTGAACCCAGGTCCTCTGACCCCAAGTTCCTGTTGAAAGCAGGGCCAAGGCTGGGGTCATTAAGAATGAAGCCAGCACAGTCTGCATTTCTGTTCCTCAGTGGTAGCACTAGACACACCTGGTCTCCGTATGGGTTTCAGACACAGCAAAAGGCTCCAGGAGACTAGGCAGGATTGAGTTGGTGTGTACCAGACCCCAGCAGTACTGCTCCAAGCTGACCTCAGTGTGGGATGGGAGGAAGCAATACATAGAACACACTGTTTTTTCTTAGCACACACTGTGTGCCAGGCTCTGTGAACACATCCAACCCTCTTAGCAGCACCATGACACTATCTAACGAGCTATCTAACGAGGTGTTGTGGCCATACTGGAGAAGAAAAAAATGGCAACCTAGAGGAATACAGAAGGTAACTTGAGCCCCAAGATTATAGTAGTAGGGCAAGTGGATTTGAAATCTGACTTTTTGTGTGTGTTGGTTTTGGGAACTTGAATTCAGGGCCTGGGCACTGTCCCCAAGCTTTTATGCTCAAAACTGGTGCTCAACCACTTGAGCCACAGCTCCATTCTCAGCTTTTTGGTAATTAATTGCACATAAGAGTTTCACAGACTTTTCTCCCCTGGCTGACTTAAAACCATGATCCTCAGATCTCAGCCTCCTGAGTAGCTAGAATTATAGCTGTGAGCAACTGTTTCAATTGAGTGACTTAATTTTTTTAACACAACTATGAGAGAATGGTTCACATTTTCACTGGGGGACAGGACTCACAGCACAAAGAGCTCCACAATGCAGAGAAAGTGTTGGGGAGAACCAAAACTAACTCCATTTTAATATACCAAGAGTTCCCCTCCACTCTTGAGAATCAAAATACTGGTCTCTCACAAGACCCTAGGTTCAGGAAATATGCTGTTTGTTGAGACCTCGAGAAAAGTAGGAACTGTTTGGAAAGCCCTGATGATTGTTGTGATAAGGTTGTGGGATCTGAGCCCTGTTTGGTTATCAATAGCACAGACAAGATGTGTAGCCCTGTTGGGTTAACAATAGTAAAACAGCCCAGACACCTTTGCCCTTCCAAGAAGAAGCAGCCTTGTCTCTGCCCCCAGGAGCAAGAACATCCATCTGCTTTGTGTGGGGACCCCCAAATTCTAGGGCCAATTCAAACCAGAATGATAGGTTAGTTCAAACAGATACTGTGAGACGGACTGTAACCCCATTGGCCACTGATATAAATATGCAGTCTTTGTGTGTGTGTTACACCCCATTTGGCCACTTGCATGTGACCAAGCTTGACCACATGGATTTTGCCTTTAAAAATCCTAGCTTGTGGGCCGTTCAGGGTCCCAGTTTCAGCTCAGGAGTCTGTGCTGTATCCCTGGCTGGACAGCTATCCACTTCCCCAGTAAAGTCATCTTTTTGTATGAGACTGTCTCTGACTCTTCTCCCCATAACAAAAGGAAGGTCATGGATGAAGGGTGGTAGGTGGTAGCTAAAGGGCACACCTCAGAAGGGGGTACACAGGTGTCTGCAGCAGCCCAGCACCTGTAACTCCATCCATGCCTCACCCTGGGAGCCTGTGAACATCACACCCCTGGCCACCCCAGAAATTGTTTGTAAAGGAGTGAGCTAGGCCATCTCAGTCACCCCAGGGCCTTGCAGGAGCGCAGGGTGCAGATTTCCTCCCTTCTTCTGGAGCCTAAATTGGAAGGCTTCAAGAGCCTCTTGAGAAGTGAGAGGTTAAGTCTGGTACCTGTCTTTACATTCTAAGTAGGTGGGAGCCAAAACAACATCAGAAAATCACACACTTTAGGCAGAGCCAGGTCACAACCAGAGCCCTAGGGGGGCATCAGAAACAAGCACAAAGACAGGTGGGAACAAAGCGTAGCCCCATCCAGATTCTCACTGCAGTTGGGCACCATCCACACATCTGTCATGTGCCACCCAAAGCTACATGAGCCACAACTCCACAAGTAGCGCTGCTGGAGCCAAGCACCAACTGAGGAAAACTGAGGCTTGGGTGTCATGGCTCTTTCTTCCCCTTTCATCAAAAAGTCATCCACATTCCAGCAACAAAACAGTCACAGTGCTTGCTGCCACACATAGAGCAGAGGCCTCATTTCTCACAGTGTGTACCATGAAACAGTTTATCCCCATTTACTCCCCCTACCCCCATGGGGCAATGCTGTCATTATACCCTGAGAGAAGGCTAAATAATCAGGACTTCATCCTGAACCCTGGAACCTGTAAGCTCACCACATGACCCAGCCACGGGAAATGAAGGATCCAGATGGGTCCAGATACCTACCTGCTGTTCATGTAGAGCCCTCAGACTGACCTGATGTGCTCCCCTGGAGCAGCAGGGAGGCAGGTGAGGCAGTGTCAGATGGGAAGTTGCAAAAGGCTGTGGGGCCCATGGGCAGCAAAGATGGCGCTGAGAGGGAGTTGAGTGGGCAGAGCCCAATTTGCTTTACATTCAGTGTGTAACCAGCCCGTGGAAGCTTAGGTGCATGATAGGGTGTGACCTTGACAGTGATTGGTTCCTTTTCCTCCCCTCCCATGCCACCCAGTCTTTTTTGTTTTAAAAAGTGCTTGCTCTGTGTTAATACATGAGTTTTCCTGCTTGACTTGACTCCCAGCTGTGTATGATTGTCTCCCGGGCTAAGGGAGGCTGGGGAACAAGCAAGCGGCCTCACTTACCTTTCATCAGACCCCATCCATCTTTCATGGGACCGACGAAGACCCAACATCTGGCGTCCAATGTGGGGCTCAAAAGGAAAATATACCGGCCAAGGCTAAGCAGTCTCTCAGGGTAAGTGAAACCCTTAGTATGGGTAATGCTATTTCACAGAAGAAGGAGGAGGAGGCAACATTAGGCCTAGAGGGAGTAATGGAGGACTTGGGAAATGAGAAGGAAAAAGAATGGGTCAAATTCGACCGAGAAAGCACTGAAATATGCACAGTGGAAATCAAAACAAGGGTGAAGGTCATCCCCTCTGACTCAGGTGCCCTTGATGGTCCTAGGCCCCCAACCTATTCCCCCAACTGGGGGGGAGGTACAGCACCCTAATGCGACCTGTAAGAGGGACCTGCAAGACCCGGACCCCTACCAACCTTCTACGGAGGGGCCGAGGGCTGGGAAAGTAACCTATTCAGAGGCCTGCCCTTTAAGGGAAGTGCCACCCAGGAGCCCAGACTCTGGGCCACAGGATTCACTTCCCTAAGTGTATCTGGTCAATCTGGCACCAGGAGCTAACAGGCACTTGGAATGGTATCCTTGGGAAGCTAAGGATCTTAAAGAGCTCCCCAAGGCATTGGCGGAGGATGGCCTGAACTCTCCTTGGGCCCAGACCCTATTACAGGACATTGCTTATCACCCATGTGTCCCTAAGGACTGGCTGAATATGGCCAAAGCCATCCTCACCAGTTCTCAGTTTATTAAATGGTGTGCTTTCTTTAAGGAGGAATGCAGAGTGCGGGCGGAGAAAAACCAGCAGGCTCAACCCGTGATACCTATTACTTATGCCATGTTAACAGGGACTGGGGAAGGGTACTCCACTGGCATCCAACAGGCCACAATACCTGGCCAATACTGTGACCAGGTGAGGCAGGCAGGACTTGCCCCGTGGTACAAACTGGATGATGGGCCTAATGAGTCCCCCATAGCAGGAGTGAGACAAAAACCTGGTGAGGCTCTAGCTGAGTTTGTAGACTGAGTCCAACAGAGTATTAACTGCAAGCTGCCTGCAGGGAACCTCTGAGATCGGTTTGTAAAGCTGCTGGTCTGGGAAGGGATGAATGCAGACCACCGCATGGCCTACGTGGGATTGAGAGTTCCCTGAGCAGATGGGTGGCGGCCTCACAGGATGTGGGAATGCAACAGCACCAGTCCCAATCACTAGCTTTAGCCTTACAGGCTCAGACATCTGCAATGACTGAGGCTATTACCCAGGCACTGGCAGCCCAGGGCCAAGGAACCTCAAGACCATCAGGGAAAGGGACTTGTTTTAAATGCAGGCAGGAGGGGCACTTTAAGAGGGACTGTTCACAACAATCCCCCACCAACCGGCCCGAGGGGTCCAAACTACCCTACACCCTGCTCCAGGTGCAAGAAGGGATACCATTGGAAAAAGGATTGTCGATCCAAGTTTGACTTAGATGGGAAGGAAGCCTTTAAACTAGGGGAGAGGCATCCTCCAGCCCCATTAATTCAAGGAGGAACCCCCTCTGCTGAGAGGCCCAGGCAGCCTCATGGCAGGGTGACCCAGGCCCATTGGACCGTCCCCCTGGTGGAAGGATTCCACCCTAAAATGAGTATTCTCATAGACGGAAAGAGGTTTCACTGCTTAATTGACATGGGGGCAGATTGAACCATACTCAGGGAGGAGGAAGTGCCCTTGGACTGGAAGCTTGCACCTAGGCCCTGATATTGGGGGTAGGGAGCAACTCCAAGTCCAAAGAGACAATTGCCCTCATGAAATGGACTAGCCCAGATGGAGAATAGGGAAAGATGCCCTTTAGTGGCAAAGAACCTCACTGCCAATTTACTAGGGCAAGACATGCTAAAACAAATGGATGCCATGGTCACTACAGACCATCGAGCATCCTATGATGATATCCTGGATGGGGAAGAAGCACAAAGGCTTAAACAGGATCTAGGGGGAGTTAAGGAAAAGGATTTTTTTAACTTTCATAATTACAGAGAAGAACATGGGGGACCTGCTCGGGTGCACCCCCAATCCTAAAAGCCACTGCCCCCTGAGTACCTCCCATTAGGTGGAAACCGGGAAGCACTATCTGGGTGGAGCAGTGACCATTGGCCAAATCTAAACTTGTAGCCCTCCACCAGAACAGATAAGCCTTGGGCACATACACCCTTCTATGAGTCCTTGGAACACACCCGTATTTGTTATTCAAAATGCCTCCAGGGCTTGGCATATGCTCCAAGATCTACATAAGGCCAATGAAAGGATGGAACTGGTAGGAACATCCCTAAGAGGCATGCCCTGGACTCCTGCTACACCTTCAGAATATACCTTGGTTGTGATTGATATTAAAGATTGTTTTGTTTTGTTTTTTTCTATCCCTGCGTCCAGATGAAGTTTGCTTTCTCCATCCCTTCTCTTAATTTTTTTCCAGCCTGATCAGAGGTTTGAATGGATGGTGCTGCCACAGGAAATGGCCAATAGCCTGGTCTTTTGCCAACAATACATGGCCACACTTTTAGGGCCTGTGATGGGTTCAGATACCACCCTTGCCTATGCCTACATGGATGATATAATTCTGGGGCACCAAGACCCAAGCTGCCTGGAGGCCTTCTGGACCAGGTTCTTGCCATATTTAAAAAAAAGGGGGGGGGGCAAAAATCAATGGCTTTTCTGTATGCCAATAATGAGAAAAGTGTGGCTGAAATTAGGAAAGCAACTCCATTTATAATAGCCCCACAAAAAATAAAATACCTAGGAATTAACTTAAC
>NW_012267365.1:916606-918259 GCF_000151885.1 Dipodomys ordii | reverse complement strand
ATGCAATTGTAACCCCTCTGTACAGTATGTTCACAAATAAAATAAAATTAAATTTAAAAAAAAAGGTAGAGAGATAGAAGTTGAAAAATAGAAGTAGATTTTGTGTAAACAGTTGAAAGCATGGATCATGTCTTTAAAAAAAAAACTTACTTTAACCCTTGACACTGTATTTCAGAATGTTTAATAAATGCATTTAATAAACAAAAAAGGGGGGGTTACCGTACCCCTCAATAAAATTCAAAAGGTACCTCCTTTTAAGGTGCTCGGAATCCACCTTACCTTGACTCAGGCCAGTCCCCTTAAGCCTTTGCTGGATATTCCAGCCTCTCTAATCTTAACCCAACTTCAGAGTCTTTTAGGGGAAATCAATTGGTTGTTGTTCTCTCCACTCTCCCTGCCCTCTTTCTCACCCTTCCCTGCCCACCATCTCATCCACAGGGGCTGTCATTGGCTGATGGCCAGACATATTGAGTTTTTTGTTCATGGGGGGTGGTTATGGGGCCTGAACTCTGGGCCTGGGTGCTGTCCCTCAGCGCTTCAGCTCAAGGCAAGCACTCTACCACTTGAGCCACAGTGCACTTCCGGTTTTCTATGGTTAACTGGAGATAAGAGTCTCACAGACTTTCCTGACAGGGCTAGCTTTGAACCGTGATCCTCAGATCTCAGCCTCCTGAGTAGCTACGATTACAGGCGTGAGCCACCAGTGCCTGGCTCATACATGTTGAGTTTTTAGCTTGGATGTCCTCGAGCATCCTGGCTGTGGTAGCTTCCCAGTATTTGCACACAGGCCTATGTCACACTCCATGCTTCATCTTCATACCGAAGCCTGTGTGTAGGAATCACAGCCTATGTGGGAGAATCATAGATCTCCATTCCCTGTGAAGGTCACAAAGCTCTCCTGTCTTCAGAGACTCTGGCACTCAATGGCTTTGCCTCTCCATGCTGTATCCCATGGTGGACATGGAGGCTGCAGGGAACCTCCAAGGTGGTGGACACAGAGGCCTGGCTGTGTGTGTGAGAAGTTCTAACGGCCTCTACCCTCCCAACTCAGGCAGGGTGGATGGCAGATTTCAAAGGGGTGTCCATGAGAGGTCTATTTTGGTATTTCAGATGGACAAGGGCAAGCAGAGCCTAGGGAGACTCCTCCAGCTGCCCTCAGGCTCATGGCACCATAGCTCTTGCTCAGAAATGACCTGGGATGCCAACAGGATTACCATTGTGATTCACTTGAGGAATGAAATGCCATTTACTCTCAACAATAACAAAATAATAATAATAAATCACTCATATCCTTTCTTGGGTATGAGTAGGCAGTATCTGATGGGCCTCATTACAAAAATTCTCCCTCATCCCCTAGTCTTTCCCTTCCCATTTACTCAGCTAAAAGCTGAGGTGCCATCAAGTGCCAGTCTTGGAGTAAAAATAGCCAAGAATGAATGATCCCACAGTGTGACAGAAAAGATGCTCTACCTTCCACCAAAACCACTTCCTGCCCAAATCATGGAGCTCTACCTTCCACCAAAACCACTCCCTGCCCAAATCATGGAGGAAATTGGGTGGTTTTTTTTGGGGGGGTCCGGTCATGGGGCCTGAACTTCAGCTCAAGGCTAGTGCTCTACCACTTGAGCCACAGCGCCACTTCCAGCTTTTTTC
>NW_012267365.1:910996-916264 GCF_000151885.1 Dipodomys ordii | reverse complement strand
CTCTACCACTTGAGCCACAGTGCCACTTCGGGCTTTTTTCTTTTTGCTTATGTGGTGCTGAGGAATTGAACCCAGGGCCTCAGGCATGCAAGGCAAGCGCTCTACCACTGAGTCACCTTCCCAGCCCCGAAATTGGGTGTTTTGTTTAATTTAGTTCAGCCTTGCAACAAAATGTTGTTGAAAACAGACAAAACAAACATCAACCCCTTCCTCTCAAGTGCAGAGAAAGGGCACCCCTGTGGGAAGGAGGCACCTGACTCTTTTGCTGACAGGAGTTGGCAGGATCCAGCAGTTGTGCCAGCACAAGAGTCAGTATTGCTTCTCGCTTTCCTTCTTTTTAAAAAAGCAAACAAACCCCCAAGGGTTCTGGCATGGTCTGCAGGTGAGTGTGGTATGGCTTTGGTGCCAGGGGTCCTGGGGCTGGTAGGCTGCTGGCTCAGGTGGATGTGGGCTGCCCTGTGCTGGTCAGCAGTTTCACCACCTGCACCCGCTTGACAGAGCTGAGGCTCAGATGGCTCAGATGGATAGTGCAGTCCATGACCACCTCAGGAGTTTTCTGAACCAGACAAAGGGGTCAGGGGGACAGAGAAGGACCTGGGTCACATTTTTTGTCCAGTGGTCCCCTGGATGACAGAGGCCCTGTACAGGCATGTGGCAGAGATCGCACAGCTTTCTGGGATTGCAGTCTGAGGCCCATGTGTCTGCCTCCTGCCCCTGGTACTGGAAAAGCTGGCAGTGGGACAGGTTGAGCCAGAAGATTCCTGTGGATGGGAATGTGGGCTTTGTGACAGGGGACAAGTTCCTGTGGGGGATCAAGAGTACAAGCACACCACCCTCCCCTGGCACCTTGCAGGGCACGGAAGAGACTCTAGGGATGGCCATACTGGGCCCAGACCCTGGCTCCACGATCAGAGGGCCTTCTGGATGGAGTACATTTGATTAGCCAGCCTCCCTGGCCCCAGATAGCCGAAGGCAAAGGCTAGTGGAACCACTCAGCCCCAGATGGTACTGAGCACTGAATCCTGCTTCATATACTTGACATTCTCACAGATGGTCAAGTGCAGGCCCTGGCCCGCCAGCCAGTGTTGTTCCAGCCACTGCACCACCACCTGGTTGTTGTAGCACAGGTAGGCCTATGAAGTCATGAGTGACTCAGACTTGTTGCAGAGCACACTGCCAGGGCCCTCCAAGTGCCCAGTACCACCACCCAGGACCCACCTTGATGGCGCCCTTGGTCTCCATGAACCAGAGGCACAGCATGGACTGCACGTGGTCATGACGGAGCTCACTGGCACTTCACCTGGTCCTCCAGCAGGCACTAGCGCAGCCGCCAGTACGGGATGGCCCGCGAGGTCCTCCACTCTAGCATGTCCTGGGACACCGATAAGCAAGCAGACAATGTGGGTCTACTAGTAGGCCACCAGCCTTGAGCAAAATAAGCACAGGCACTGTTCCCAAGCCCTGACGTCAAGCACCAGGACTGGGGCCTGGATGGGGCGGGGGAGCAGGAAGAAAGAAAAAAGAAGAAAAAAGCCACTAGGCTGGCAAAAAAAAAAAGGTAAAGAAAATGTAGAAAGTTTGTTGGGACTTCTCCACCACTTTTTGTTCTGTCAGTCCTGGGATTTGAACTCAGAATCTGGGTTTTCCTGTTCTGGTGTGGGTCAAGTTTTAGCCTAGGAGAAAGGAAGCTCAGGCACCATTCCCTGGCCCTGACTTCAAAAGCCCCAGGACAAATAAATAAATATCCCAGGACTGGGGAAAAAAACAGTAAAAAAGTAAAATAAAAATAAAAATAAAATGTTGGGTAACTGTAATTCCTCTGTATGGCATCTTTACAATAAAATAAAAATTTAAAAATAAAATAAAACATTAAAAAAATTGTTAAGACCTCCCTGCCATTTTCTTTTCCTTTATTTGCCAACACTGGGGTGTCAACTCACAGTCTGGGTTGCCTCTTTTGGGTGTGGACCAAGTGATAGTGTGCCAGACTTGGGCAAAAGAACTTCAGGCACAATATCTAGAACCTGAGTTCCAGGCGCAGGGCTGATAAAAATAAAATAAAAAAGCCCAGGGACTGGCAAAATAAAAACAATAACCCAAAAAGCTAGTTTGGGCCTTCCTTCTATTTTGTTTCTTTGGTTTTTGGCAGTCCTGGGCTTAAATGAGGGCCTGGTTTGTCCTATTCTGGTATGAGGCAAGCAGTAGTTTCTCTGCCTAAGGCAAAGAAAACTCAGGTCCAGTTCCCAAGCCCTGATTTCAATCCCAAGAACTGGGAAAAAGAAAAAGCCTCTGGACTGGCAAAAAACAAAACAAAACAACCAAACAAAAAAAAAAAAAGTAAAAAGATTGTTGAGACCTACACATCATTTGCTTTCTTTTCTTTCTTTCCTTCTTTCTTTCCTTCCTTGCTTCTTTCTTCCCTTCTTTCCTTCCTTCTTTCCTTCCTTCTTTCTTTCTTTCTTCCTTTCTTCCTTTCTTCCTGTCTTTCTTTCTTAGTCCTGGGATTTCAACTCATGTCCTGAGCACTGGATTTTGTCCACACAGAACCTGTCTCCTTTCCTACTGCAGTTTCAGCTTCCTCCTCTTCAAAATATAACATCAGAATTATTGGACACTCATGTAACTTTCTTTTGCCAGACAGGTTTATGGGAGTCTCTGTTTTTCTCTGTCCTCAAGGGGAAGTTAACTTTGGATGAAGTTGCCAACTCCATTTAAATTACAGTTTTGTAATACAGCTTCAACTCACTTTATCTCTCATAGCCAACCATGTCTTGCTCTCTTATGCCCTGTTAAGCACTTTTTTTTTACATTTTCTTTCACTTGCAAAGAGGTCAGTCAATAATTGGATCAGCACTGTAGCTGACCCAAGTCTGACTTCACTAGAATGACTGTAACACCATGCATGTGATAGGACTCACTCACATGTTACTAGGCAAAATTGCAAATGGAATGGAAGCAATATTAATATCTAGGCTATGCCTTGGAAGTCAATTTGCTTCAAATCTCCAAGGTTCTATTTCTCCTTTGCAAAAATAAATAAGTAAAAGGGTTGAAAGAACATTCTCCTGCTTTTCTAAACAATTCTGGGGGCCATTGAAAACACGAGCCATATTTCTGCATGCTGAAAGGCTGCACTAGGTTTATTTCTCTTTATTTCTCAATATTGAATATTTCCAAGCCCTAGCTTTGGGAATCATGAGCAAGTCTGAGGGATGGATGGAAGCAAAGAAGAAAATTAGGGGCATAGTAGAGGTAATGGGAGCTAAAAGGCCACAGAGAAATGGAGGATGGAGTGAAGATGAGAATGAGAAAGGATAAGAGAAAGATTAATGAAGAAATGCACTTAATTTGAAGGTGAAAAGATGGAATGAGAACTCATTTGTCAACCAATGTTTACTGTAATTACTTTGAAAAGACCTTGGGGCTCTAAGCCAAGCCTACCACTCTCTCTGCCCCTTTGGTTCCTAATATGGTAGCTACTTAGCAGGACATTTTTCTCTTTGGTAGCTTCGCATCTAAGCATCCCTCCATGTTCCTTCATGAAGGAGCTAGGCCTCCCTGGCTAGGTAAAAGATGGCAACCAGGACCAGTTCCAATATGGGAGAGAGATGACTCGGCAAAATGCATGAGGGGAAGGACTCAGCAAGATGGATACAAAGCTCAGTGGGGTAATGACTCAGTAGAGACAGGGAAAACAATCAGGAGACTCCTTGAAGCACATAACCACCTCAGACCCACAAATTGGACCAGACCACATCTCAAAGGGAGGAGTCAAGATTCTATACATATTGGGTGGTGCAGGGAAGATGGATAGGAGACATAAGGTTCCTGGACCCGTTCTTGCACAAGAAGTCTGTTTGGATATTTCTTTCACTGCTCCTATTGCTATTTATTTTGTTTTTAAACAAACTTACATTGTCTGTTTTAAACACTTTTCTTCATCTTCAGTTCTTTAATTGGCAGAGAAAAATAAACTGAATCCTAGCCAGCATTATTTTCCACGCTCATGTCCAGTATTAGGGAAAAGCAATAGATGATGCAGAGTGAATGGATCAGAAAAGATCACCAAGGAAAGAGATATATAATATGGTAGGAATGTCCAGGCAAAAGTCCAGAGAAGAGAGATGAAGGAGTCTAATTTTGGCAGAAGGTTTAATGAGGTTGAAAATGTATAGGCAGAAAGAGGCTTTGGACCAGGTGTGGTCCATAAGGAAGCACTGGGTTTGAATAGGGAAACGAAGCTCTCTAAGGGAGGTGATGGGAACGTGTGCTCCTTGTATGTTGTGGCTGAGGCCCTCATTCCCTGGCTGCTTAAAAGGCTGATTCCTTGCTATGAGTTGTGGCCACAGCCAATACAATGACTGATGACAGGAGTAGGAGAGTTGAGAGGGATGAATGAAAGAAATGTAATAGAAATAAGTAGACAGTAAGAAACTTGAAAATATTTCCGATTTTCTACCAAAGATTTAAAATTCTGCTTCCGGTGTCGGCGCCCACTGGAGGGAGCGACGATGTAACGAGTAGTGGTGTGTGAGATTAGTTCTGTGGGGACGAGAATTCCTTCCTGCGTGACCTCCGGTTGCCTGCACTGTCCTCTGCAGCAGGATGACACCGCACGGCAAGAACTGCACGGCTGGGGCTGTCTACACCTACCACGAGAAGAAGAAGGACACAGCAGCCTCAGGCTATGGGACCCAGAACATTCGATTAAGCCGGGATGCTGTGAAGGATTTCGACTGCTGTTGTCTCTCTCTGCAGCCCTGTCACGATCCTGTTGTCACGTAAGCCTCGAGTGGGTTCGGGAGATCAGGGTAGGAGCTGCGTGCGTGGGTTTGGCCACCTGTAGAGCCAGGGCACTGCAGGCCAGCTATGGAGTCTCTTAGAGGCGCCATGTTCTTATCTGAGATGTAGGCATGATCCTAGGCCCTGTCTCATATCATATGAAAGAATATATCCATACCACAGTAGCCAAGTATGATAGTGCACACATGTAATCCCAGCTACTTGGCAAGCAGGGGCAGGAAGGAGCATCTTGAGTTTAAGGCCAGCGCAGGTCAGGTTAGCAAGACCCTGACTCAAAAGCAAAAGATCTGAGGCATTATTACTTCAGTTATAGGACCTGAGTTCAATCACAGTGCCACAGAAAGTAAAATTTTAAAATATTAAATGAGACATTGCCCCATTTGTTAGGAAATGGAAAGACTTTAAATTATATTCAGTGAAGTAAGCCAGGCCTAAAGAAACATAGGTCTCGGGCTGGGAAAGTGG